>NC_051158.1:77047624-77254315 GCF_013339745.2 Dermacentor silvarum
TTCGAGTTTGTTAACTGCAAGGCTCTACAGCCACTAAAAACTCAGTTCCGGAGTTTCTGTTGCATTTGTGACCATAAGTCAAACACCTGCCAGCTGTAAGCCTCAATTTTGGTCATTTCAGCTTTGAACTGTTGCCAACTGCCTTGAAATACGACTTGTGTTGGTAGGGCCCCTTGCAAAGAAAGTTGTAGGAGGGTTCAAATAGGGAAAACTTGTAATTGAATTGAGTATGAGTTTTCAAGAAAGACAACCTTGGAATATCAAATCAATTGCCTAGTATTTTCTCATTTCCAAGCAAAAATGAAATATAGCGGTTGTGTCGAGTCCGTTTGGGGGGGTAGGGGGGGGGGTACAACAGAAGGAAGCAGGCTGCTTAAATTATCTGATACACGTAGTGTCTCTCAGAACTGAACTTTGGTCAAACGAGGAGCTTGTAAATTGGGAACAGCTGGCAAGTTATCATATCTTCTGGCATGCCACCCAAATGACAGTAATAAAGCACAAGAACAACCCTTTAACAGATGCACATAGTAAAATGCTATGCAAAGTGTACTAGTAGTACAGCACACACTTGTTTTAAAGGGATGCAAACATAATGAGATTGTCCATGAAATAATTGGCTTTGCCTAAGTTGAGAAAGTAAATTCATAGGCTGGCCTGAAAGGCAGGGCAACCTTGATGATGACTTGTTATTATTCAGCAGAAATTGAGTGCCCTGTGTTTGCTCGGCAACTGCCGCCTATGCGCAGCAGCTGCGGATGTCCTGCAGCAGAATCATTCGAAACAGTCACCACTCACATCTGCGATTCTCTTGGTAGGCTCCCACAACTTTTGTCGTCCCTAGCGTTTGAAGGGAAACAGGCACTCAAAACTTCGAATAGTGAATTCTCAAATTGAGTACGAATCGAATAGCATGACTATTTGATCCGTATTCGAAATTTAAATATTTGCACACCCCTACGAAATAGTTGCAACCTTGTTTTGTCGCACAGGTGACCGGAAGTAGGGACGGCACGAGCACTTAATGGAGCTTAGTGCGCAGGGAATGAAGGTGTTGCAATGGGCCACCGTTACAGTCAGCTACGGCATTGCACTGCTGAGCACGAGATCGCGGCTCGATCACCGGCCGCGGCAGCCGCATTTCGATGGAGGTGAAATGCAAAACCCCCGTGTGCTTGCGTTGTACATAAAGAACCCAGGTGGTCAAACTAATCTGGAGCCTCCACTATGGCATGCCTCATACTCAGAACTGTTTTGGTGCGTAAAAACTACAGATCGAAGAAGACGAGCAGCAGTGTTAACCCAGTTGGCTTTTCTATCTTCTATTGCTTGTCGTGCTAATTGCCGTGGTTTGCTATGCGTACCTTGAAGTCGGGTGAGGAAAAAACAGCTTCCAATGTCAGATGCCAACGGCATTGACCTCGGCGCTTTCTGCTCAACGCAAACAAATGTTTTCTGAGTATGTGGTCGCTTTTTCGTTTTCGAATATGGTCGCTGAATAAGTCGTACACTAACGAAAGCTGAGACAAATTACACTGTGACAGAAAAAGAATTCTTGGCCATCATCTGGGCTCTAAGTTCCAGCCTTATATGGCCCGTCCATTTGATGTAGTCGCAAACCACCATGCACTATGTGGCTGTCGTCCTGAAGGACCCCTCGGGCGTCTTGCTCGATGGGCACTTCGACCTGCAGGACTACAGTATCCGCGTGCTGTACCGCAACGGACGCCAGCATTCTGATGCCGACGCCCCTCTCGCACTCTCCCTTGCCTGACAATGCCTGCCCCTCTCTATCCGAGATTATTTGTTTCTTCGCTCGGGGGGACCTTAACACCATCACTTCTGAGCAGCGCAAGGACCATGGATGCCTCCCTTATAGACTTGCTTTCTGGTTCGTCGGCCCAACAAGCACGTTGTGTTGCCAAGCACGTCATTTTTGCCATTCGCGGACAACCTGCTGCACCGACACAAATATAACCCCGACGGGCGCCACTGGTTGTTAGTGGTACCCCACAGTTTGTGCTCCAAAGTATGCGCAGCTTTCCATGCTGATGCAACAGTGTGCGCACTTGAGGAGTTTTCAAGACTTACCAGCACCTTCAACAGCGGTATTACTGGTGCGGGATGTACAGCTACGTTCATAAGTTTGTTCGCTCTTGTCCCGATTGCCAGAGCCGGAAATATTCACCCCGCCTCTCACCAGCCGGTCTGCAACCTTTACCTTGCCCTACCTGGCCATTTGGATGCGTCAGCATTGATTTGTATGGACTCCTTTGCCTGACGTTGGCTAGAAATCACTGGGCCATTGTGGCAGTTGACCACCTGACGGGATACACTGAAACAGCTGCCACTACCGGCAGCTACAACGCGCGATGTTGCCTCCTTCCTGCTTCAACGATTCATCCTGCGACATGGGTCACCTCAGGAAACCGCTCAGTGATCACGGACGTGTCTTCCTGTCTGAAGTAGTTACATACATACATACATATTTTATTCCAAGTAAAATACAAAGTAGTATTCGTGCCCGCGGAAGAGTAATCGCTTGTGGGCGGGACACGGCTAGTCGCTATAGTGTCCACTCAGCACATACACTTACTGGAAAAAAAAAATAAAGCAGTATTGGGGGGGGGGGGGGGGTACAGCATATGAACAGTACATGTGACTCAAATAACACAAGGATGATGTAAGACATTATCAGATAATCTAAATTAAATGAAGAAATCAAATAAAACACAAGAAGCAATAATACTTAAGAAGCGAAGTTACAGGACAAAGTAGTAGAGCACAAATAGGCAACCAAGATTTCAGAGCAGATTTCAATTGTTTTACCGAATGAAAGCACAACATTTCCTGAGGCAACTGATTAAAGTGAAAGGGGATGTAAAAATCCCGGCATCTCTTTCCATAATGTGTATATATTTTAGGAAGTTTGTAGCGGTACACACTCCTTAAGACTCGTGGTTTGCTTTCTAATTGTTTGAATTTACAGAAGTAATTTCTGATAACCAATACTTGCATAAATGAATTATGTAAAGAAGTAACTTCAGCAGCCCTCATTTTTGAAATGGTGTCTAAGTCATCACAGTTTGTGCCATACAATATGTTTACTGACAGCCGATGTAAAACTTTGTCAATTTGTTTAGCTCGTGAGTGCGAGCAAGAACCATACACCATAATACCGTACCGCAGGATCGATTCGCCCATCGCTTTGAATACAGTTTTACACAGCTGAACAGAACTACTGTGTTTAATTCGATATTATTGGAGAGAAAGGAGTCGAACGCGCTTAACTATGTGTTCTGCATGATCACACCAGGACATTTTTTCATCTAAGTACATTCCTAAATATTTAACAGTGGGATAGAAGGGTATCGGTGAGCATTGACACCCCATACACGAGCTGCCATGAAGTACAATGGATTCTCTGAGCTCAACTTTCTTGTGGGGATTTCTAAAGCACACTAGCTTGGTTTTCGCTTTGTTTTCGCATAATTTGTTATTGGATAGCCAATCAAAAAGTGCCTCGATGTCAGCCTGTAATAACGTCAAAGCTTCACTGTGGGACTCATGCGATATGATCAATGCTGTATCATCAGCGTACTGAAAAAGCCTCGAGTTTAGCTTCAGATCAGCCAAGTCATTCACATAGATGTTTAATAAAAATGGGCCCAATACGGAACCTTGCGGAACACCATACGCAATACGCTTGAAGTCACTGAATTGGTCTTTTATCTTGACAGATAGGTGTCCAGTAAAATAACCCAAAAAAACTGCTGATACAATCCTCTAAACCCAACACTTTCTAAGTTTTGTAGCATGACAGCCTGGTCAACAGTATCAAAAGCCTTTTTCACATCTATGAATAGGCCAAGCACAATCTGATTTTTATCTATATCCTTATGGATTAGGTCACACCAATCCTCTAGGAGGTCAACCGTTCCAAGATACCACTGGAAGCCATACTGAGCACCATTTAATATTGTGAACTTCTCACAAAAAGACACCATACTTCTGTGAACGATTTTCTCCATTTTAATACTGAGCGACGGCAATATTGATATAGGGGACGATAGTTCATCTTGTCAGACTTCTTACCAGACTTATATATTGGCCTAATAATGGATATCTTTATCCCCTGTGGTATGTTACCTGTTTGTAAACAGCCATTCATAATATGCAAAAGTACATTTTTTAGTTTGGAATAATTATTTATTAGATCCTTCATTCTAATGTCGTAGCCAGGAGGCTTATCTAGCGGTAGGGAATTAATGATACTCCACAACTTGTAATCAACTGATGGCAGAAAAGCGTAATTTGCAAGCGTTCGTCCATGGTACGTTATTGGACTAACACGAGAATGCTGTTTTAGATCAATTGATGACACAAATATTTCGTTAAATGAATTCGCGGTAGCCAAGGGATTTTCACTTGGAAATGCCGATGATATCTGATCATCTAGATTACTTTTTTTGGGCCTTCCCATTAGTTCACTCAAGAGACCCCATGTCTTTCTCATGTTGCCATTACACTTGCTAAACTCAGCAGAAAAAAATTCTTTTATGTATTTAAGTTAAATCTAGTTAAATCCATTCTCAAGGAGTCTCACGTTGTTCATCGCATAACTGTGACCTACCACCCCCAAACCAATGGCCTTGCAGAACGCTTCAACCGTACGCTCGGGGACATGCTTGCTATGTACATTGCCTCCGACCACTCTAATTGGGACGCCATTCTACCCTTTGTAACTTACGCGTATAACACTGCTACTCAAACCACCACTAGCTTTTCACCTGTTTTTCTTACTGTATGGTCGGCACCCATCGCACACCATCGGCACAATTCTGCCGTACCGGCAGGATGCATCTGAATGTGCGCCCATTTCTGACATGGCAAGACATGCTGAAGAGTGCCGCGGTCTCGCGCGTGTCTTTACATCCAATGACCAAGAGTGGCAGAAGAGCACACGCGGTGACACCACTTCTGCACCCACTTTCCTTCCTGGAGTGCTTGTGTGGCGCTCGGTTCCTTCCGCTGCACCTGGACTCTCATCGAAACTAGTGCCCAAATATAAAGGCCCCTATCGTATCGTCGAACGCGCATCTCCCATCAACTACGTGATCGAACCAGTTGAACCTTCTGCGGATGTGCACCGTCGTAGACGCGACATTGTCAACGTCGAGCGCCTCAAGACCTACTATGACCCACTCATAGTGACCAGCTGTTAGGTCACCCGACGGCTCCCTTTTCGCTCCCGGGGGTGATTGTAGCGAAGGATATGAACGCCATTGTGGGTCATGCTCTCCAGCCCTTTCTAGTGGGTCGATCCCTCCTGCGCTCTCCTCGAGAAACGCCGCTCGGGCTGAGATTTCGGGCCTTGAACTAAGGGTTGGTCCAAAAGGCTGATGCCTAATGAATTCCTTTACAACACAAATGTTCAGCTTCCACGCCTCTTTGTAATTTCTTTTTATTCAAACTTGCTTTAAACCGTGTAAGTACGTGGCATAGTTACTGTGCCTTCCCAGTTCACTCTTGTATAGCCATATTGTTTCCGCGATAACCGCCGTGATGGTTCAGTTGCCACAGATAGCCGCTGCTGAGCGCAAGGTCTTTGGTTCGATTCCCGGCTGCGACAGCCTCATTTTGATTGGGGCGAGATCCAAGAACTCTCTTGTACTTCGGTTGAGGTGTGCATTGGAATCCCAGGTGGCCGTAATCAGTGTGAGCCCTCCACTATATGGCGTTTTTGGACATTAAACTTCAGCTTATTTTTATACTCGTGGAATTGTGTACACACTAAGAAACTGCCCAAAATCTACTCAAGACTTTGCAAACACTTCACTACACCCATTGCAATTCATTTGCAATACCCGAGTCCTTTCAGACGTTTTACTATATCCGAGCTTGCTACATCAGCGGTCTCCACTACATCCGACTCAATTTAATTTAGCTGTTTACAAAAGCGAAGTGTACATAAGTTCCTGTGAAAATCGCTTTTGGGCCCCATTAGCTTGGAGTCTCAGGCAGGTGGCCCTTTAGGATTACTTTTACTGTGATGGTACCGCTTACAATGTAAAACATAGGACCAAGCATTGTTGTAACTATATTAGGCTAAAAGAACTATGCCTGCTTTAGAAGTTTTTGTGACTATCTTAGGGCTTTATGGCCGTCAGAAGAAATATTGGAGAAACTTCTACACAGGCACCTAATGAATCTGCAACTGTTATGTAGGGTAGATAGCTTTGTGGAGCGGCCCGCTGATGGATGTACAAACAACTTTAGGGCTGAAAAAGTGTGTAATTGCTGCTGCTGTAGACAAAAATAGTGAAATCCGACGCATTGACAGCGTCAGCGTGCTTTTGTGGGAGCACTCCAGGTTGTGTGTTTCTACTTGCACCCAAGCCCCGTGCTCGACCGCTGACACCGCCATGCGCCGCTCGCGCGTACCATGTTTCTAGGTGGTTTCTTTCGCCGAGGGCGCTCGAACGCAATCATATGGTTCGCATGAATGCATGCTTTGGAAGTGTGGCTCTATGGCCTAGTGGTTGCGACGCTCGCTTTGAGACCAGGTGTACGCGGGTTCGAGTCCCGCCTAGGCTAGGAAGTTTTTTTTTTCTTGGTATCGCGCTTTTTTTTTTCTTCTGTTTGGCAGCGCGGTCGGTTGAACCCCGGTGGTGCTGGGCGCCGACGCGAAGCGGCGGTCGTTGGGGTGTTGGCGGAGCGCACCGTAAATACCAAATACCCACCCCAAATAAAAAAATACTGCTCCAGTCAGGTAGACTGCTCCCTCCCTGATAGTGAGATTATATTTGGATCATCAAAACAGTGATGCGTCTATTTAGGAATACCATCGATCCCTTAACAGCAGCCACAGTCGTGCCTAGCGTGTTCTCCGTTGCAACGGCGGTGGCTAGCACGGCCGCCTGGATCGCCGCGAGCGGCGCATGGCGGTGCCAGCAGTTGAGCACCGGGCTTTGGCGCAAATAGAAACACGCCTCCAGGTTCAAGGTAGGAAATTAATCTGCGGACACGAGTTTTTAGATTGTTCAAGAGATTCAAAAGGGCAACCAATTTGGATCATGTGAAAAATAAAAGGTTCATATTTATAATAGGGATGAAGAATGGGAACAAACACAAGACAGAATTAGAAGGAACACAAGTTTTTGTCCTCACACAATTTCTGCACCAGCACCGAGTGTAGCGTCAGTGTTGCAGCTAGCCTCAAATAAAGCTCTCCAGGTGCCACTGTGATTTAGCAAGAACAGCCGGGATCGCATAAGGAATGTAGCTGTAGCCAACGTTTCAACAAGGATGTTTATGTACTCACTCTGGGGAGGAGAATAATCTTTCTGTGTTGAGTAATGTGAGGGAAGGCGAAGTGTTAGAAGAAAAAAAATAAGGGTTTGGTGTTAAGTTGTGGTTGAGAGAGAACAGGTATGAGTACTGGTGTTGGTGCTTCCCTTACCTTGTTCTATGCAGTGCACCAGCTTATCCTTCTCTTCGTCCTCACCCATTGAGGGTGGAGGAAAGGGAGCTAGGCATGCGTAAACACTGCTAATGGAAGCAGTTACTGCACTGACCAAGACAGCTTCCCTTGTTGAAATGTTGGCTCCACAGACATTCCTTGTTCGATTACTGCTCATCAATTCAGGCCTTCACGTTCCTGTGAACATCTGTGTTCTTGTAGTGATGCGACATGCTATTAGTGAAGCATGGAAGGCACACCCACCCAGACAAAGGTACATGAAAAAGTCTGAAGCACTTGTGGTTAAACATGTCATAATGTGGTGTCATGGCTCGAAGCTTGTAGACGTAGGAGGAGTTGTAGCTAAGGCTTCCATACTTATCTGACAGAATGAGAAATGTAGCAGTTTTCACAGAGGCTGGCAATACACACCACATTCTGACAACCCCTCCTGTTGGCACACCAAGTGTACTGGAATACACTATGATTGATATCTGTTTGTTGCAAGTAGCTACTGATAAGCTTAAGTACAGAAATCAATTATGTGTATTGTAATGCCTAGGTAGCTGGAATGTGCACCTCGTAAATTGAGCAGCCTCGGCCATTAGAAAAGAATGCAGGAAGCTGTTATCAACGTGGGCGGAGCCATAGACAATATATTTCTCTTATCAGATAACCTCCTTTGACCTCACTTACTCACACTCAATTGCATGCCATCTTTTTGTGCTGGCAGGCTGCAGCAGCCATGTATTTTTCCTCGCACGACAGGAACGGCATGCTCTCTTAACAAAACACATTCATCACTAACTAAGCATTATGAACAAGGGAATGAAGTCGTGCTGCATGCAAAAGGTAAGGGAGCCCATAAGGAATTCTGGCTTAGGCTCTATCTAACTTATGCACTAGTACTCTTGTGCTCAACTGACAGCATTTGTTTCATTTTCCACATTAGCTGCGTATATAAATTCTGTCAGGTGATTCTTGTAACTGAGAACAAATGTGGCTGTGCAGTAACTGAGGTTGAGGTCAGCTGCAGTTAACATGCTTTTCCAAACTGGTTTGCAAAACTGACCTACTTGGCAGCATTCATTTGTATGAAGCGCAGCCCGAAAGATATAACATCATCCTTGCTTAGCTGAAATTGTGATTATAAGCATGACCAGCTTTGCCCTCTGATTGTCTTGTGATGAGTGTCACCATTTTGCTAGAAGGCAGTTTTATGGATGAATGCCCCTTCTCTTAGTTTTATTGCGATAACAACTATATAGACACTTCAAGCGGATTTCTGCTGTCAGCGTCGACGTGAGGTTCCGTACAAAGTCCAAGGGCGATAAAATCGTCGCTGTGCGCAGTATGTGCGAGCGAAAGCGCGCGAACGCACGGCGGAGAGCACACGCGACTTCCGTCACGCAAAAGGCCGTGGGGGTATGGGAGGGAGGGGGGGCGACGCTGTGCTGCGGCACCAAATGCGCATCTTGCAACCGGGCGCAAGGGGAACTGGCGACGCAATCTCCCACGCGAAAGGAGCAAAACGGGAAGGCAGCACGGGAAGGGGTCTTCTCCTCTGCCAACAAGTGCGTTCTCGTACTTTGCGCCGGTGTGGGCCCACGCCAGCATGTTGTGACAGTGGTTGTCTGCGATCATCAACTTTGATCTATTCATGTTTGCTTGTGCACGGTGACACCACGCTTGTTAATTCAGTTAGTAAGCGAATGTGTCAAGTTTATGCAGCCGATAAAACTACTATCCCTAATCCTTATAGCTCTCTACTAATTTGCTATCGCAATTGATGCATCGCCTTTCGGGCAAAAATGCAACATTTTTTTTTTAATTGCAAAGCCAAACCAGCTGCTATTCGATGGAGGTACCCACTGCACTGAGTGTACTTAGGGTCCTTGGTTTTCGGGTAATTACTTATGTTTGCGCCCCAAACAAGTTTTATGAAAATCGGCTGAAACCTGATTTCTCCCCGAAGTCTTCGTAAAGAATACTAAATGCAGGTTTATACAAAACCAACGAACTCTGCCCAAATTGTGTGAGCAAGGTGTCAAGACATATATTAATAATATGCAGAAATATGACATATGCCTCCTTTTCACTTAACAATCTAGCGAAAACTGCAACATATACAATACATTCATCACCTGCCGGCCATGAGTGAACGATATGTGTAGCTTTGTCACTAGCCACGTTTACATTAATACAACAATGGCACATTGCGTCACATTTCCCGCACGTTGCATTCGTGTAAAAGGCATTAATGCGCTAGGAAGCGATTGCAGGACTAATGTTGCTCTGCACTGCAAATGGTAGCTGTGGCACTGAAAGGACATGTACGCAACCATGTTACCTTCAAAGAAGGGTAGCTGATTCAACTCGTTGCTATTCTGTTGTGATATGGCATGCTATTCAAAAAGCACGCATGACATGAAGGTAACTCTAAGAAAACACGGAAGGCACACATGCTAAACAAAGGTACACTAAAGTATTAAGGCCTTGGGGTCAGACCTGTCGTAACGTGCTGTCATGGTAGGAAACTTGTAGGCATAGGATGAGTAGCTAAGACTTCCATGCTTATCTGACACAGAGAAGTAGCAGCTTTCAACCCTTCATTTGTTAGGTTCCCTACAACAGTTTTCACAGAGGCTGGCAATGCATGCCACATTCTGACAACCCCTCCTGGTGACATTCCAACTGCACTGGCATGCGCGATGATTGATATCCGTTTGTTGTCACAAGTAGCTACTGATAAGCTTAAGTTCTGTATCAATTGTGTATTGTAATGCCTAGGTAGCTGGCATTCGCGCCTCACCAATTGAGCATCCTTGGCCATCGGAATGGAATGCTGAAACCCTTTAGCAACGTGGGCGGAGCTATAGACAATATATTTGTTTGTGGTCATTAATATTGTGGCAAGAGCTTATGGCAAGAACCAGTAAAACAGGAAAACAACAGACAAGAACGAAAGACCCCGCAGGTTTATAGAATGAACACAGAAATGCTCAAAATGTGTGATAATGTCAACAAGGGCTTGTTACTCAAGGAAAAGCATCACATCTCTAGTGAAGCATGCCCGTGTGCACTAATATTTGTGCTTTCTTCCTTTGTTTAAAAGATGCAAAGCGCAAGCTAAAGAAGGAGTAGGCAAACACATCTGATGTTTTTGTTTGTGTGGTTTCTTCTATTAGTATTAATACCTGCATGCCAACGAGAATGTTGGTAGAATAGGTGAGCTTGTCCCACAATTTGCGAGCAATTTTTTTTTATTACTCCATGTTCCTGTGACTGATTTCCTGGTTTTAAATAGGATACGTGTTAATAATTTGTGAAAATTGCCACAAATATCCGGGACTTTGAGCTGCCAGACAACCAAAAATTCGATTTCTGCCTGGTTTTCCTCTTTAAAGACAACCGAATTTTTACCCCGGAATTTCAAAAAGTACAAAAATCTGAAAACAAAGTACCCTCGGTATGTTCAAGAATAGTTTATCTGCTGTATGTATCTGGCGGCTATTTCATAAGCACACGACACATTTCCGCACTTGTCTTGGCAGCATTTAGAGGCAGATATGAGATGAGCCAACGCGAGCAACACCCCACAAGCGCAAATAGAACTGTTTATCGCAGCGTGTTAGCTGCCTCAATCTCAGCCACACTTATCAAGCAGCATGTCGTCAGCTGCACTGTGCTTGAGTCACTTGGCTTGCTTCACTCTCGTGATCCGTAGTTTTAGTTCTCTTCAGATGCTGCTTTCCGCTAACTGGTGTTTAACTTTCCTAGTAGTAGTCACTGGCACCTTCTGTTCCAAGGATGGTTTCGGAACTTGGGAAAATGTGCATTTGTGGAAGGGGCTGACTTGCACACGGGGCAAAATAGTCAAGGCAAGGTAACAATAGCACATTGCAAGATCTCTTGCAACTTGTCACTATTGCGGACCTTCCAAACAAGATCGCAGGGAGATGGAGGCTTGAAAAAAAATTGAATCATGGGATTTTACATGCCAAAACCATGATCTGATTATGAGGCACGCCGTAGTGGGGGATTCCGTAATAATTTGGACCACCTGGGGGTTCTTTAACGTGCACCTAAATCTAAGTACTCGGGTGCTTTTGCATTTCGCCCCCATCGAAATGCAGCTGCCGCGGCCGGGTTTTGATCCCATGACCTCGTGCTTAGCAGCCCAACACCACAGCCGTTAAGCAACCACGGCGGGTCATTGGAGGCTTGAAGTGATGAACAGTGCTTGAACAAGAGACGTATGTGGAGCCAATGTCTGTAGCCAATACAAGTCCTCTTGTGAAGACATTGGCTCCAGAGAGATTCCTTGTTCGACCGCAGGCTATCGCTTATTGTGGACCTTGCGTGCTGAATACCAGATTCTGTGGCAAACAGTCACTTGAGGTCGATGGCCTTTATTTGTTTAAGCCTGCATTGGGTTTACTATATGCTTGCAGGCATAACTTGTCTACTGGGTGCTGAATTGTATGAGTAAACAAAGCTCAGTTTGTGTAGGGTAAAACATAGCGCAGCATACTTTTGTGGCCTCTCAGGACACGCATGCTTAGCAAATCAGACACTACAAATAAGTGCTTGTGTGGTACCACATTGAAAAGCATTTGAAGAACAGTTGGTGTACTTTTTTTCTTCTTTTTTAAGTAATTTTCAATGTACGACAGACACAAATGGTCACATTAATGCAGCACTTTTAGAGCAACAGCGTGCTCATGAATGACATAATAATGTTAAAATTCTCTTATGCATTAATGTCTCCAATCCTTAAGCTCACTCTGCTGTTGGTTGTTTCCTCTGTGAAATTATAGAAATTGTGCAACATTGTCATGTAAGTAATTGCATATTGGGCAGACAAATATCAGAAAGAAGCGTAGCAGGGCATTTCCTCCAAGTTCTAAACAGACCCATCGACAAAGTGGCGTTCAATGGCACATTAGAAATAGGCAGAAATTAAATACCTTATGTGCATAATGGCAAATGCTTTTTAAGCCTTTTTTAAGCCTTTTGTAAGCCTCTTGCATGCCAAGGCATGGGTGCAACGAGTGAATAGCACATTTTTTCTTTAAGGTAAACCTTGTTTAGGTTATCCTCCTTGACCTAGACCACCGCCGTAAATATTTTATATGTTCTAAAGGACACAGCTTTCATTCGCTCTTTTACCCATTTTCGTTGGCAGGTTGGTGGTGGATGCAAAAGGCACATGCTCTCATGCAACTGAGTTGCGGGCCATGTTCATTGCTGAATGACAATTATTATAGCTCTTGGAGTTGCACAGGATGTCCACGTATACCACAGCTGCAGATGTGCTCGTTAATGGCTCTGTTCTCTATGGAATTTAATACGCAGTTAAACAGCAAATGCTACCTAAATATTCTCACCGCAACAAATAAATGCCTTCAAGCGTATCATTCTTTTAACAAAGCTACTAGCTTTCTAGAAACATTTGGCTTTTCTCTTATATTGACTGTCATCATCAATGGTTTCTGCACAATTTTTTCTCTCTCCTGCATCTTTTAATCATTATGTTGTAACTACATTGACGTGAAACATTTTTCAGTTCTGGCAGCATAGGAGGTCGCTTGCTAACATAGCTTGTAACGAAATCATGTAATACTATTATTTTTTTTATCTTGACAGCCGTACTATCCATGTGCCTTACTTTGGGTATCATTGTGTAGAGGAAAATAGCCATTACTCGATCACGCATGGGCTGTGTGCACAGATGGCGCTGTTGTCGCCCCACGCATGACCCGAACGAAGCTAAATTTAGCCTCTCGCTTGACAGTATATTTGTCACTGAGCGTGAGTGGCCGCGTTTGAGAGAGCTCACTCAGCTAATCGGTAGTATAATTCATCAAACTCAAACCTGTGCTCATCAAGAGTCATAACGTTTACATGTATGCGATCTGTTGCACAAATTTGACGGTTTCTCAGCTTTGGCGCCTCCGCGTTTGACACATAAGGTCAGAAATGTCATGAAGAGAATCTGGCAGCAAGACAGAGAGATGCTAATTCACGCCCACCACCTTTGACCTTGGCAGGCCCACTACAATTAGAGACCGAGCAGGAGTGCAAGCTTAGAACGTAGGACCCCCACTAGATCATAAGTTGAGCATGTAAGCTGTGTAATGCATGAATGTCACTTGTGTATTTGGCTACCTCATTTCTGCACACTATGGCCCATACACCCTCAACAGCATGCACAAGACATTTCACATAGCCCACTGCAGCTGCGTCCCCGATACAGCCTACCCAATAATTTTTCTGCTGATTAACCTCCCCGTCTTCTCGTTCCTTTGCTCTTCTTTCCATGTCTCGTGTTGCTTCCTGCTGGTCACAACAGCAGCAGCAGCGTGGCCCCTGTGCAGGGAGGGTGTCCCCATGTACCAGTGCCTGAAATTTGTGGACCGATTCATCCGCAAGGACCACAAGCCCGGACTGGGCTCCGCCGGAGGCTCAGGTGAGATGCCCGTTGCCCTGTGGTTTGCCTGTAGGGCTGACAGCCATGAGTGCGTGTTTGTGACCGTGACACTACAGACCATACCCTGTTTATGGGACTGCTTTTTGTGTATCATAGTTGCCGAAACTAATATCTATATAAAACAATAAAAAAGATGTAATTGAAACTCTGGGAGACCTTGTGTTCATGCCGCATCTACTTCACAAGTATCCTCATGTCTGTTCTCTGTGATTTTGTAATGAACCATTCACCAATAAATGCGATATCTGCAGCTTACAGCAGTGTGTGTGGCGTGCATTGTATTGTAAGAATTGTATACACAACAATACAAAATAAAATGTTAATATGTCATTTCATAATGTGTTTGCAAGTGTATTTTGTTACGTTAACATTAAGGAAGTACGTTAGTGCACAGTGCAAAGGAAACAAGATGAACATGTTTTTATACCGGGCTATGAAGAAACAACTCATAGCCGTATATTGGTGCACACATTACGCTTCATTAATTTGTTCTCAGATAATTGTACATGGCTGTATGTGGAACGAGAACGGTTGAATAAATGAAAAGTACACATTCCCAATTGCAATGAGTCATCACAACAAAGAGACAAAACAGCAGTTTCAGGAAAATGTGATCATCTGAGGCTGATATAATATCACCTGGAAGGTGCTTTCTGTTCACTGAACATATGAGGGATAGTGGAGGGAAAGAATGTGCTGCATCATGCTGGGGCCTTAGTATGATTTGTAACGTGTAATTACACGGAGCTCTTCACTTGATAGTCCAGAAATTGTGTAGACAGTACAGCTAGGTACCTTTCACATTGCCTTGTCATTTGATATTTAGAAAAGTGCAGTGTGAAGCACACTTGTCTAGAGTTGAGCAGCTGACAGCAGACTTTGCCAGCATCTAGTGTATTATAAGGCGCCTGTTGCCAACTGCTGGAAGAACTTTTGCCTGTGGCAGGCGGTGCAGTCTGAGCTCTGGTGCACGTGCTCGGAACACCCAAATGTCGGAACTGGCCTGGCTTCTCTGGAAAAAGACTAAAGCTTGGCTGTTTGTGATCTCAGTGTCTTTCTTGAGGGCTACGGCCGAGACCATGAGGAGCTCGCGTCTCCCCACAAGCGGTAGCGCCTGGGTTCAAGATCGATTGGTTAATACTTTTTCCACCTAGTTATGGCAACCAAATTAGCCTTGTTACCACTTTAGACGAGGGCAAATTGCATGCAAACAAGTAAGGGCTATCTACAGTTGTTTTGCTTCTGCATTCAGCACTACGTGTGATGTCAGCACCACTTTGGCCTGTCTTGGGCCTGAACCATCATTGGCAACTGCATACGTAGCAGTGCAGAATCGCACTCTAAAGTTTTACTTGTAAGAGGTGTTCAGCAGACTAAACAAGGGAAGCCTCAGCCTGCAGCCAAGGTTTCTATGAGGGAACTTCGTCAGGCGTCCTGATAAAAGCAAATCCCCGTGTCTCTATGTTGGCTCAAAGCTGATGCTCCCCTTGCTCGCCAAGTGTTTATTACTTCAAGGCTTCATCTTTCATTGACCCCCCCCCCCCCCTTCCTTTTTTAATGTGCGGCATTTTACACTTTCCTGCGGCGATTTGTCCGTGGTAGTACATAGTTCATCCTTCTTTCCTCGTGAAGGTTGTGATGGCCTGTCCTGAGGTCCTGAAAATTTGGCTGCACTTTCTGCACAAATTCTTGGCAGTGCCATGCACATTGCCACAGTGAAGTTGTGCTGCATGAATGTGGCATTCACGCTTTTCATTGCAGGTCAAGTTGAAAAGAACATGCTGCTGAATTGCTAGACTTAGTCGCAAAAGCACATGACCACAAGGAAATGAACACATAAGCGATGCTGGTGGGGTGCTGTCTCATTTATTTGCAGAAACATGCATGTGCCATGTCATCTGCGGTGGGCAGTCCAGCCTTTACAAGAAATGCACATGTGAAGCTATCCGTTGTTTCATGTTGCTGTAATCTCTGTTGCTGCGGTATTACACAGTGTCTCTGGCGAGACTACCTTAAATGAGTCTCGGCATTAAGAAAATACAGCAGGTGAGAACAATCTGTAAAAACAAACTTGGGACCCTGTCATACACGTGCGGCCAAAGTGCTCTTGGAAACAAGGGAAACAACAACACAGCAGCACAAATATCCAAAGGGTATTTATTGCTTCTTTAAGGCACCAATGCAAGCTAGCCAATACACATACAAAGAATAGTTCCTCAATGAAACATGCTGAAGAATTGAGCAAGTTTAACTCACAAAGCAAAGATACTGTGTGAATATTTCCCGTTCCCAAAGCCTAAGTAATTCGCAGGTGCGGTCCCACAAACGAAAGCATTTTCAAGCAATCATGATTGCCAATGCCAGTGGACAGTCCTACGAAGAGCCCCAACAAGCGGGCAGTCAGTTCGCACATGCCGTGTCCCACCGCCCAAGAGGAGGAAGCAACATCCTCATGCCTCAGTTATCCGTGCCATCAGGTCGCGCTAGCATCAAAACATTCGCGCTATTTCTCGTCATAGCTGCGTAACTGCAATGGCAGCTTCCGCTGTTGTGGATGTCATGCGGAGAAGCTGAACGCATGTAGATCTGGGAGTCGTGTGGGGAGCACGAACGTCTGGGAACTCCAGAGTGTTGAATGTTTCCACAGCATACTTACTAACGAGCCCAGCCTATGCACTTCTAAATTGCTTTCTGCCACTCATGCCGACTTGTTTTCTTAAAAAGTTGGGAAACGCTTCTCTCTCTGCACCTCTGATTAACAACCAGAGCCCCGTGTTGTCCACTACAGATAGCGTGTGCAACCAAATGGTGCTTCGTTGGTTCCAGCACTTCAAAAGGGCAAGTGCAAGAGCGCCGCAAAGTTGTGAAGGTATAAGGACGTGTTGAGGATGGGGTTGCAGGTTGTCTGAGCTGTACTGTCAAAGATGAGAGTGCCGCATTTCCTGTACCAATGCAGAGAGTTGCAGTCAAATTGAGTTGCGCTATCTCGCAAAGCAATCTACCGTCGCATTGCACGTGGCATTCAACTTTGTGTGTGGTGTCTATTGCTTTCCAGAATGATTCTCAGAATTTTCAGCCGGAAGACATCCTTCGGTTAGGGGAAGAAAAACACGGGATGAGTAAGCATTTAAACGGAAGAAAGTCCACCGCGCTTCTCTTTCACGCCTTTTGTTTATTTGTGAAGTTGCTCACGGTCTCAGCTCGAGCATCTTTCCGCGCGTACCGCAGGTGGACCAGCAGGTGCGGGGCAGGTGTACCACGAGCGGCAGGTGAAGGAGCTGTGCGCCCTGCATGCTCTCAACAACCTGTTCCAGGACGGTCAGGCCTTCACCAAGGGCTCGCTCGACGACATCTGCCACAGGTTGTGCGTGACGCCCACCGCACTCCTAGTTCAGCAAACAACCTCCCGCACCTTGCTCTTCTTGTCTATTGCATGCTCGGTGTTTTTAAAGGGTCCCTCACCAGGTCGCATTGGAATGCTCTAGTTATACGAAGTCTGTCTGAAATGTAACAATAATGCTGGTTCTGCTCTGCTGTCTCTGGGTGAAATAGGTATAGTGTGTGGAGATCACACGCACAGCAGGGAAAAAAAATGAGTTAGGCTTGAAGGGTACTACATTAGAGGGGAGGGACACCGTGTTTGCCATTTGGCAAAGAAATAAATTGTCCGTGACACCAATCTCATTACTTTTCAGATATCAAACCCATTTTTAAAATGGGTTTGATAGTAGTCGAGATACAGTTAAACCTCAGTATAACGAAGTCGGTGAAATCAGTACTTTACTTCGTCATATCAACATTTCGCTACATTCAACCTTTCACGGATTTTTCTTATGAAGAAAGGGCCACAAGATTTTTAAGATTGTCAGGCAGTCAAAAAAATAATTTCCATCGCAAAAAAAAATTCATTTTGTTAAATTCGGGAGTTAGTGAACAAAGATATGGTTTCATGCTGTGTGAACAATATCTTCACATTGGCGCTTTGAAGTGTAGTCTGCTAAGCTTTCTCGTCCACTCTGCCACCGTGGCTGATAGTGTCGCTCGCTGTGGGACTGCGCTATTGACACGTGTACTTGTTTATCTTTCTCGGGTGACCGCGTTTCTCCATCTGACAAATGTTATTGCTCGGCGCAGGACACGCCTGCATGTATTGGAAGTTTCTCGAATGTTATTGATGGTTCTATCCGTTGTCTGTTGTCACCGAACCCTTTGTAAACTGATCTGTGGGTCAAGCATGTCTGCTTTTTTACATGAGTCATCGAAGGTTCCAGAGTAATTGCTTGTGCCCGCGTCTTCCAGAAAGTACTACACAATTCGCATCGCACATACATTCAATCAGATTACACAGGGTTCGGTGACAGCAGATGCAACCAACGATAATGTTCGAGAAACTCCCAATACATGCAGGCGCATCCTGTGCTGAGCGATAACATTTGTTGTGCTCCGGGACTTCACTTCCGTCTCCGTATTACAGTAGTGGTTATATGGACACTCCAAGCGCGCTCACGCTGTTGCCGTGCTGTCAAGTTATTGACGCACATGGAAGTTTAGGTATTCTCTAGAAACACGCAGTGCGTTTGGCTGCAAAAATGCCGTAGCCAAGTGGTCACTCCATCACGCTCTGGTCAGTCAGCTCTGCTGGAGCCAGGGCAGCATTCTCTCTTCTGCTGCTGACATGACCTCTGTACGCACACACATTAGCATTCCTGCTGCGCAGCTGTTTGCATAGCACATCATGGTGCATACGCTGGTCTAAGCAGAACAGACCAGCGTAAACAACTAAGTCTGTCTTATCCCTCCACTAATAAAAGCCAATGAATTTCCATCGGTCTCATGCACCATCAAGGGGCAATGCGTCTAACGCCCTTGCCAGCATTCCTCATTGCACCAGCATTGCAACACGCGTGCTTTCTGCCGGGGCACTGCTCATGCTGTGCCACACCGCGTCACCTCTGTGCAATGTTAGAACACCATGCGAGAAGCCGAGCACAGCGTTACATTTTGTTGCATGCAATGTTTAGCCTTCGGGTGAAAGTGCCACTTTTCTTGCTACCCTGCAACCTCCAGACCGCCGCTTTTTTTTTTTTTTTTCTTTTGTCGTGCTTGTTTCCGTGCTGTGCAGTTCATCTACGAAGGTGGTTCCACGCACTCTTCATTTTTTGGGAATTCGCGAGTTGTTCATGCAGCAGACGTGCATGGGATGCAGAATTTCCACAGCGCATGACGTCACCCGCTCGCCACTCTATTTGCTCCTTTGAGGGCAAGAGCATGAATACCTTTTTTTTTTTTCCAGCTGCTCTTGCAAACACAGTCATTACAACATGATCTGTGCGCTGCAATTGTCAGTTGCCAGTGCCCAAACGTGGTGAGGGACCCTTTAAGGAGGGACTCTGCTGTTTGTGTGTGTGTGATGTGGATGCATGTGCATGCATGAATGCGTAAATTGATAAGACTTGCACCCCATATGCATTTCTTGTATGTATATGGGGTGCATTTCTTGTATTCAAACATTTTCTTGTAAAACATGTGTAATAGCACTGTGGCTTGGACTAGTTGATACATAATTATAGATGCAATGGTGCAGAACAGACAAGGACAGAAAAGTACAAAGAATGCAGCCCACGAGTGCCAATTTCCTACTGATTTCATTTGAGAATGCATCATGATCCATTGTTCCAATCAACTAGCCGGATGGTCCTGCTTTATTCCTGCGTCGAGCCCACAGTAAGATGTTATCAGACCTACCGAAAATAATTTTAATGTGTTCTGCTGCTGTCTGCTTCAATCGATGCTGAGGATGCAAGAAATGTGTTAAAACATAAATTTCTGCATATATAATTGTCAATTTAGTTCTGTCACTGGCTGGTGGCTCACAAGAAAAACCAAGACATTCTTGAGCTCTCCTGCACAACCACACAGACTAGAGATCAGTTTTGGGTTCAATTGCAGAAGCATGGCATCCAATAGATTATGGTCTCTGGCCATCTCTTTGGCGTTATGCAAAATGCTTTTATCTGGCAATGTTTGTTCTACAAAGGTGATGCATTGGTGCCCTTCTCTTTTTCTTCCTTTCTTTTTTTCCCGTTGTGCAGCCTGTCTCCCGACCACCTCGTGAACCCGCACAAGAGCATGCTAGGCCTGGGAAACTACGATGTCAACGTCATAATGTCCGCTCTGCAGCTACGCGGATACGAGGCCATCTGGTTCGACAAGCGCAAGTGCGTGCTGTTCGGCCATTATCGATCACCCCCGCGGTTTTAGCAGCAGACGCTAATATGTATATTTCATGTTTGAATGCTCTATTTGACGGGCCAGCTCAGGATGTTGAAAGTTTTTTCCCTTGCAAGAAACTGGAATGTCTGTGAGGCTAGGCAGAACAGACATGCGATAGGTTCTGTAGAAGTAAATGCAAAAGGAACAAGATGAAGGTGTGCACTAATTAACGAAGAAAGTTGAGCTAGTTGATGTTAATGCAGTTGCTGTGACAGTTACTAGCTCAAACAAGACTTAACGGAAAAAATTGTGGGGAAGGACAGAGGGATAGACATTAGGAAAGTGCCCATTGTACTAGAAAGCAGAGTAAGTAACAAAGAAAGTTTGACTAGTTGGTGTTCATGCAGTTGCTGTGACTAGCGCTCTGTCCTGTCCCACCTTTTTTTTCCATTAGTCTTGTTCGCACTAGTAGCTATGTCACAGTGTGCACTACCTCTCTCTGTTGTGGTCGTTTGTGGCATGGTAGCTGGAAGCAGGCACAATCTGTGTGGAAACTGCTCTCAATGCAGCATTTATTGCACAAAGTGATGGTTCCAGCAATTGCAACACACTGATGCTTTTGATCTCGTAATTATTGGTCGAGTATTTTTGCAGCATCTTGTCCATTACGCTGATGAACAAGATGGTGCCCACCGGGAGTGTTCTAGGAACCTGTGAACTAATTTTTGCGGTTGGACCGTATAAACCTCAACAAAATATGCAATTTTACAAAGTTTTTCACTGCGAGAACTACTTTTCTTTTCTTTTTTTTAATCGTGGAATTAGTCTGAAGACTTATGTAGCAAAAAATAGACAAAAAGGAACGTCAAACGAACGCATGCAAACCTGTGTGGTGCAGTTTGTGCATTTCTCTTCCGTTATCGAACGGGTGGAACATTGGGCTTAATGGCCTCCCTGAGTATATTTTGCCTAATATCCCGACTACCAGGTTGATGACTGTCCACCGCCATAGACGCAGGAGCCAGGCACTTAGGACATGTTCCAGGGTTATGTCGACCTTGTTGTGTTGAGGTTCAGCTATCTTATTGTGACAAGTTTGACTTGCAGTTTTAGGCACTGTACTACCATTTATATTTGTGCACTAAATATTCCTTACTCAAGAATCTTGTGGTGTATTCTCTTTATCCTGGGCCTCCCAGAGGCTGGCATTATTGCAAAAGTATTGTTCCGGGATTGGTGCTGTCACTGCGCGATATCGCTTCTCGGTGCTGGTTGGCCATTGTAACCTTTGCACTGAGATACGGTGTGCTTTATGCAGTGGCTGCTTATATTTGAGGAAACACATCGATACATGAATAAAAATATAATGGTCAGTAAGTTTGTATTCCGAATTTCCTGTCACAACTCTGCCAATTCCTGTCGCTGTTGTACGTCCATGTCTTGCCGTTCTAATCGCCCATTTGTGTGTGTGTGTGTGTGTGTCCGGCAGGGATCCGTCTTGCATTGACCTGAACAAAATTGTGGGCTTCATCCTGAACGTGCCCAGCGAAATGAAGTTCGGCTTCCTCCAGTTTCCCCTCAGCCGGAAGCACTGGATTGCTGTGCGCGAGGTCAACGGCACTTTCTACAACCTCGACTCGAAGCTTGAGGCACCAATCCCCATTGGCAAGGTTGGTTGCACCACCTCTATTTCTTACGGGTGCTCAAATAATGGTGTTCTTTAACTATTTCCTTACCACGGGGAAATTGGCTGTTTTTTCTATGTTTGAGTTAAGAATTTTTTGTGCAACAGCCAATAAGTTTAGTGTCATGCAGTATATAAAAGTGAAGGTAAATGAACTTGCTTTCAAATGTTTATTATTAAAGAGTATGAAAAATTTTGTTTGCATAAAAAAAAATTCTTAAACAAAAATTTTCAGAAAAAACTTGCAGTAAGAAGTAACATCTCTGGCAAATTTTTTGGGGGGAAATTCTAAAATATTCAAATTGTTTATATATCCCTTGCCAACATTTCTTTAAAGAATTATACCCATAGATAAAGTACTTTTTGAGATAAACTACTTTCTTTCAAGTGCGCGCAGCACTGGATGTCGACAGCATCACACCGCTCAACCTTTGAGCTCACACGCCCTTTAAAAATCTCCGCCCCACGGTAAAATTGTGAACCACGCAGTAACCGAAACTCTTCTTTGTATACAATCACCGAGATGGCGCTACGAGTCCAGGCGCGCAGCGGTTTTTTAAAAATAGGCGCTCAAAAGCTTCGGTCACCAGTGATCGATGCCTAGTGCCGTGGTAAGGACAGAGTTAATCATACCGAACATAGACATTTCAATAAGTGTGGCATTTATATGTCAAATCGAATACTGATTTTTTCTCTCTCTTTTCGTTAAGGTTTTAAAAAACGGCAATCCTTCATGCTGCTCCTAAGTGACTTGCATTATAGGAGCCAGTGGCCACTGTGCAACTGTTTGTGATATGCAACTGCAGTAAAACCTCGATAATTCGAAGGCCAACGGAGCACCAAAATTTTTCGAATTAAGCGTATTTTTTTAATTAACCGAAATGAAGAAAAAAACAAGCAAGAACTTGCCGCAAAAACAAAATCACCTTTATTTTTATGGCCGAGAAAGATTACATGGAAGTAATCACTGATGCGGGATTGCTTGGTGATGTAGTTCGCCGCCCCAAGTGTCATGTTCACATCGTCCACAACGAAGTTGTGGACGATGTTCACAGAATCGATAACCGCCGCTAAACTGGGCGTGCGGTTGCTTGACTCCAAAAATTCAGACTTGCTGGGTATTCCGGACTTCAATAATGCACCGTCAGGGTTGCCATTGAGCTAATGCATTTTCTCGAACAATTTTTTTGACGAATTGAGGCCCCAAAGTTCGATTTTCCGGACTAAATCGCTCGTTCCAAGCCACGCTACCCGATCTTGGAGGCCGCCATGTTGGATTTTCCACTGGCTTGGCTTTCAGTGGCCTGCTCTATAGCCTCCAAGATTGGGAGGCACACACTATCTATATAATAGAGAGCGAGCGCCATCCTTCAGTCTCGGAGGCCATGCCCGCTCTTCCTTGGCTGACAAAACGCACCAGAAGACGGCACTTTTTCTTTTCTTTTTGCAGTCGGCACTATCGTCATGATGATTTATTGTGGGATCTGTTTCCTTTTTGCTAAAATTTCTGTTTCTATTTTGAACGTGGTGTGTGCACTGAGCAGGTGTCTTGGAGACGCGTGTTTCGGTTATCGGCGCCACCTTCTGTGCCTTCGCGAGAGCCAAGTGTTACGAAGCTCGTTTCTTCGATCTCCATGGGAAACTCTGTTGGCGGAGATCGCCAACGCGGTGACGCTCATGTAGACTGTACACGGAGACGACGTCACTCTTGCGCCAATCCAAGCAAGTCTGATCCCCTCCAAGCGTAGTATGAGGCAGGGCATTATAAGAGATTTTTTTAAGCCACACGAACCGGCTTTTTTTGGCCGAACGAGCTTTTGGACTATTTTTCCGGTCTCCGCGAGCTCCGGAAAAGCGGTTGCCTACTACATACAGTAAAACTTCTTTCATTTTTATTTTACAAGACCATAAAAAGATGTTGAGCTTACCAAATATCGAATTGTCAATGTTTATCAAATAAACTATAAACTAATGCTTACTATATAATGTGGCTTTATTTACCAAAGAAATCCACAAGCCTCACATCTATTTTGCGCTAAATCAGTGAAGCAAGGCGTAATTCTCGTCTTCTCGTGGCTCGTAAACGCTTGCAGCGGTGAGGGCCTCGTGACTTTGAACTGGCGCCACTGCCCAAGATCCGCGCAGAGTAGACCTGCTTTTCAGTACCGCCTGCACATCCCAATTGTATTTTTTGTCAGTGAGCTAATCGGCAAAAGATTGTCCATCACGATGTAGCTTACGGGTTTGAGACCAGTGCGCAGGCCGCAGTAGAATCTCCTTTAATCCTACGCTGTGTTGTATTGAGTGTGCTGTGCACTGAATCAAAACGAAATTACTGACTGTGGCAACCGCTGCACATGAATCCGCGGTCACTATCGACACGAAGATACGCAACCAAAGCGGTGTCACATGCAGCGGTAAATACAATAAAAAGACGGGAAGCATTTTTCAGTACCTGCTTATGACTATGCTATGCAGACGCCGATGCTTTGCTTCAGTTGGATGTTAGCGCCACATTTCATTTCGCAGTGCCTCTGAGGGTCGTCCAGATTAACTAGTGCACAGCAGAATACACCCAAATTAGTGAGAGTTTGGTCAGCCGTCAATCATACACTTACTGAGACCAAAGGACAAGTCCGGATTATCCAATTTTTCTAATTAATGAAGGTCAGATTTATGAGATTTTAATGTACTTCTGATAGCAAGTGCGAATTGTTGTTATCCTTGCATCTAACTTGGCATTACATGAGAAAGCCTTTGAGTACAGCAATCAGCAGTCATTCGCAGCAACGCATCAATCTTTAATAATATTTTAGTGTGAAAGTATTGCCGGAATTTAATATTACGATTTCATGCCAAGCCATCTCAGGAAACCCACCTGGCTGCCACACTTTTCTTTGCACAGTCTCAGGAGCTGCTCCAGTACCTGCGGGAGCAGATCAAGTGCAAGGATCGAGAGATCTTCATCGTGGTCACGCAAGACATTGGTAGGGTCAAGGGCTGCTACATCGAGACGTCAAAGCCGACGCCTCCACGGCAGCCATCGCAGCAGAGCATGGTGCCACGTGAACACACGTCGCGAACGAACTTCCGGTAGAAGTGATGTTGCCGACCGAGTATAGTGTGGCGGGACCTAAGTGTGCCCAACAGAGGAATCGTCTGGACCCGAAAAGCCAGACAGACGGGAAGCGGGAAAAAGGAGGGAACTCAGGACTGCTACCTCCCTTCCTCATCGGGGTCCCTAGATTCTACCGGACGTGGCTGTACCGTGTCGTCTGCTACAAGTGTCCTGTGATGTCCGCCCCAGTGCACCATCGGCTAGCAGGGTGCATGTCGCCGCATGCTAGGTGGTGAACTGTTTCTTGCCTGCCAGCCACGAAAAAGGCCTGGCTTCGGGAGCGCATTGCCGAAGTGAGCTTCATCCGGTGTTCTTGTTCATTGCCTAAGCAGACGCAGACTGTCGTCTGCTTTATACGCGCGTGCGAGGGTGCGAGCAGCTCTTTCACAAGTCCTACACTTAACGTGCCTGCCCAGTGAAGCTGTCTGTGCTTTTGCCTTGCTTACTTTCTCTACCGACGGCACAGTGGCAGCCGAGATTGTTTTTGCAGTTTGAAGTAGTCGCCCGCTGATGAACGACGGTAAAATTCGTGGCCAGTGTTTAGCGCCGCGCTCTCCGCAGAGCCACGGCACGCGCAAAGGCGCCAATCAAATGAACAAAAAAAAAAGCTTGAGCAGTGCCTCTGTGTGTGAACAGCAACGAATCTCTTGTCAGCTAGCCCTAACTTGTCTCCGGTTGGTGGCGAGAGTCAAAGGCATCACTGAAGCTGTGTTGTTTTGTTGATTGGTTCCAAGTAATTCAGTGCTTGCAAGTTATCTCAGCATAGTGGTTGTACCGATGGCTGGGACTTTTGATTTTATGGAGTGGAGCTCGATTCAAAACGATGCCCTGGGTGTTTTCGCAGAGGTGTTACACATGCATCAGGGAACCTTTTAACACTTCATTGTGCCATCAATGGTGTCATTTGTTTTGTTTCTTTTTGTATTTTGTGTTACTTTTTAACCAGCATCGATCACTGCTAACATGAGAAATATTGAATCAATGTATGAAACTGCCGTTTTGTCTATCTTATGTGTTCGGGAGGCCGGCCTCATCACAATTATAAAGCCCAAGGGGGTTTCGCAGCTGCCACATTCTATGACAAGGCATGAAGGGATCCTGTGTCTTGATCACGTCCACGTCACAGACAGCGTTTGCGTTGCTCTAATCAGTCATTCGCGTAGTCGCTGTGAAAAAGACAGGCCCGTTCGTAACGCCTGAAGTTGCACTGTCGCGGTGTTGAGTCCCGATGTTATCATGAGAACAAAATATATGTAAATAACAGAGACATATGGGAATTTTAAGGTTTATGGAAATAAGCACCGGTTTTTCTCCTGTACATACACTTTTGGAAGCTCTATAAACCAAAATCAAGTTCTGTGTTAAGCCTTAGCCTTGACAGCAGCACAGCCTTTGCCTTCATGCATGTCTGCAAATAAGCCACTTTGAGAACCGTACTGGACATTTTCGTTATGTTAAGCATTATTACTTGTAATGCTGTTCGAGTGGTTTTGTCAGTGGAGACATTAAATTAGGGGGAAATGGAAATGTCTTATCTATCGCAGCCCATTAATTTGCCCTGACAGGATAAGGCAGGAGATACATTATGCAGTCCCGCCTCCGATACAATGCTATCCGACTACTGGAACCTGTCGGATAGTTGTTGGTCGTGGCTCTTGGTACGACAGGTCGTGTGTTAGTTGGCATGCTGAATTGTACCATGCGTCTTTTAAGCAGCTCTGTGTGCCATAGTGGTAGAAGTGATGCAGTGATTGCGTAGGGGTGGACAGCCAGCGTCAGGTGACCACCAGTTAGCTGTTTTCATCTCATGGAGCAAGAAACTGGACTCCTGGAAAACCTTGAATACTCTTACACTAACAAAACATGACCACTGGCCCATTTTTCTTGCTTTTCGTGGTAATTGCAACAATGTGGCGGTCTGGTGTTGCATTCTCGGTTCTCTAGCTTCACACTGAGCATTTTGCAGTACAGGAATAACTTTTCTTAACCTCTCTCATGTTTCCCTTTCCCTTATTTCTTTTTGTACAATATCAGGTAGAAAGAACTTTGTCTTCTTTCGAATTCAAAGCCTGGCAGCAATAAAATCGCCGTAAATTGTGAGGAAGGCAATTCGCGGAATATGGCAGTGACAACCTCTTGCAATGCGGTCTGTACATGTAATGTTAGCGCTTTGCCTATGCGAAGTGCTTTTACCGAATCACCTGTTACATTGTCAATTTGTTTCCTACTTCACGAGGAAAACTGCGATTCATTATTCCGAGAAGTCTGCGTAGACAAAATCGTGCCAATCCTTTATTTGATTATATTTCTTATTTATTTATACTTACGTTTCCCTTTTGTTGCATGCAATGTGTTGCACTCATCTGCAACACCGTGTTGGCGAGCTGCACAATGAAGCAGCCCCTGTAAAGTTTTCCTTTATGATTGCACTGACACATTATGGTGCTGCTATCGGTGATGAATGCTTTTAAACGATAAGGTGTGAGCCAAATGAATCTGAAATACTGACAAAGCAAACACTTGATCATAGCAAATGACCCGCACTAATCGAAAACAGTTGAATGCAAGATAGCACAAATGTGGCGAGCCCGTCCAGAACACACGAGCAGGTTATTGACAGTTTCTCATTCAAAAATTTTTTAAAGTTTTTGTGCCACTGCCTCTACTTCAATGTTGCCTTTGACACATTTTTTTTTTTTCTTGACACCCTAAACACGTGCGTATTGATAGTGACCAGAATCTTGTGAGACAAGGCGTGTGCCTTTGTGTCGGTCTTAAAAGTTGATGCCGTCAGAAGGCGGTAATCCCTGCCGACTATATAGAATTGTAAGCTGGAAGCTCGGTGCAGTCCCAGTCAAGTGCTGAAGTGCTCGATTGTGATACGATAGAACCTCGATGTAACGAAAACCGATATAACGAATTATTGGATGTAACCAAGCAAATTCAATGTTTCTCGCCAATATCAGAGTTAACGAATATATGCTTGTAACGAATATCGGATATAACAAAGGTATTTTTATGTCAGATGCAACTTCATTATAACAATGCTCGACTGCACTATGTGTATGAAGCCTCCCACATTTTAGTGCGAAGGCCCTTTTCTAGCTGCTGGGACACTTATTTTGCCAACAATGTGCACTTTAATGATTACTGTGCAGTTTATGTTTACCGCCGCTCTTCCTTGGTTGTGTGCCCCTGTTTATATTTTTATTGTATTCCACCGTTATTTATTTATTTCAGGATTATCGTTGACAGCGAGTGCTTCTTACAATGTCGCAAGTACTTTGCAGAGAGCCTGAAGTTTACAATAGTAAATATGTAGGCCTGACCTAACTGGTGAGGGACACTTGAAACAAGTATCAAGTCAATCTGATGTTATACATTGGTGGAGCAAGGTGCCCAAATTGTGTAACTTTTGCACGAGAACAGGGCTTTTGCAAGTGCAAATATCTTCCATAAATTGTTGAAAACTGTGCTTTTCTAAAGGGAGGCGGTAATTACCTACTGAACTAAAATCTTAAAAACCAGTACAGCTGCAGTATAGTATAGCAGTTGCTACGTAGTTGCAAATTCATGGCTGCAACTCCACAGTTGCGAGGTGAACCGCGCGTTTTGGTGAAAGAGCCAGCACAGGGCTACCAAGCAGTAAAGCATAACTCATTTCTTTTCACTATTTTTGTGTGCATGTGTTCAGGCTCATCTACGAGTGACAAAGGAGTTAACGCCAGTATTGCAAACACTGTACATACGTTCGCGCTTTGCTTGAGCTAACGAGCCAAAACGGTAGATCACTGCTGTGAGGAGTCGGAGGAATGTTCCTGGCTTCTTGCATTACTCTGAGCGTCACATCCACGCCCATGCCCCCCTCTTTCTGATGTGTACATATATTTCGCCACGACACGTGTACAGAAAAAAGATCTTGTATGTGACGAGACGTTTTAGAGTATTTTGCCTAATCGAGGCTCTTCTCCTGTTGGCCGGCCTGCGATGTTGCTTTAGCTGCGAGTGGCAATTTCGGGCTTTTTACCGGTGGCATAGCCTGCTTTGATGATGCTAGGACCTGCCGTGTGCAATAGATAAATGAGGGTGTTGCAAAGAGTAACGGCAAATATCTGTGGTGCTTGTAATAAATTCACTCTTACAAATACATTTTCTCACGTTTTCAACCGTCCTTTTTTTTTTTTCATTTTCCAGACAACTTCGCACAATGGTGCGTAAAATTCCATGTTCCATCACATAAAATTGCCTTTTTCGCAGTGCTTTCAGCCAGAAATCGCCCAGTTATCAGACATCTTCAGCGCTTTGAAATCTCTGTCCACTTCAGTTTTGCCCATTTTTAAATGCTGTTGCACGCTCATAGTTTTGCTGACACAAGACAGGTGTAACCGGAGATCTCTGGAGGAGGCCTCGCACCCACGAAACACAAAAGTCTGATTAGTTATCCGTTGTGTTAGATAGTGCAAGGTCTTCTTGATTATGTGCATCCTGCCTCCTATTGCGATGTGCCGACACCCTCTCTACGGGCACACCTTATCCATGCCTGGCAGTTCCATATGCCTGGCATGTTTACTTCGAAATGCAGATCTAGTTTGCCGCTACTCTTTGACTTGCTCTCATGGGAGGATGATTATTATTAAGGTCCGTTGAGGCAAAGTGAAATTGTATTACGCAAGGTCTCTCCGTGTCTCCAGCTGTTTTATACAAAAACATTTTGGTGATTTTGTAACCTTTCTGGTGCACAGTGCGAATTGTTCAGGTAAATACTAAGCAGGAAAAGATATGGGCTTGTGTTCCACTGTTATGACCACTGCAGCTTATGACTCTTTATACTAGTATGTGACATTGGTTTCGGCGCTCTCTAAAGGTAGGCACTCCTGTGTTTGTGACCTACTGCCAGCATGTGTAAACTGCTCACAGTTTGCCTTCGGTGACTGGAAAACATGGTTCAACATTTACATGCTTTGCATTGTGCTTTACTGTGCTGGCGATTGTAACTGATCTGAAATTTGGACTGCAGTGAAGTGAGATGGCAATTTTGGTTGACTTTCATGATTTCGTAATATACTAGCACAAAATAAATTGACAATGGATGGAAGCAAACACGCTTGCTGTGAACTGCAAGTTTTATTGACTGGTGTGTAAAGATTTGTGGCCTGTCCATTGGGCCTTCAGTTGGTAGTCAGCGCAGCTGTGTGTATCTGTCAATTTTTTATTTTTTTCGGTGCTGCTTTAAATTTATGAGGCTGTATGAAACGAGCATGCCACACTAGCATGAAGAGAATGTTCATTAAAGACAAGTGTCCTAGCAGTATATTTAAGTCTGTCAGTTATGCATTAAAAGGGAGGTTAAACACACACAAAAAAAAGTTTTAAGCAAATGGAAGCTGCTTCATGCTGATTTTTGTTTTTATAACATTGTATAGTGACATTTTTGGGTTGATGACCTTCACTTGCATAAAACTGCCAGTTCTTACTGTTCTCTCCCAGAACTTTCTCCCCCTTTTCTTGCTGCATTTGCAGCTCATAGCCCCGAGGAAAGTTGTGTCGTGTTAGTCGGACATTTTTGTAATGCTCAGCATTAGCAGTCTTGCTTAGATATGCAAGCATGATATTCCCGTTTTAACGGCAGATTGGGGAGTGCAGATACTATTTCTTAATTGGCTTGCAACATAAGCTTGCTGTCTGCACTCTTTAATGCCCACATGTCAGACTGAAATTTTTAGGCATTTGCAAATAGCATGCATAGCATCTTGTTATTCTTAGCCTGGAGCTTGGCAATGTTACAAACGATATCACTTATCAATGATTTATTGATAGGGCCTAGCTGCATGTCTTTTTCTGGAGTTCTATAGCTTCACTTGCCATCCTGAAGGGGTTTAACCACTAGTAATCGTAATGGGTGTACTGTGGAATCTGGTTGATACGATCTTGACGGGAACTGGCTAATAAAGAGTATCATTCTAAAATCATATCCAACATATTATCAGGAAAAGAAAAAAAAAGTATCATTCTGAAAAACATTACAGAGAATCGTATCAACGAGGTTCCACTGTACACCACGACTGCATTTGTTTGAATCTGGAAGTTACTTTAACACCGAAAATTTGAAGTTATCTGGTTCACATGGGAGAGCTTTCATCAATTGCTGCTCTGTGAACAGTCCTAGCTGTGGGCACAGTCCATGTCGAAAGTAAGAAACTGCATGCATGGCTGTAGTTGACTCCTAGCTGTGTCACAAGTGTGAAAGTCATAGGACAGTATGGCATAATGTTCTTTGTTTCACTCTGCCTTACCACCAGGTGTTCAGATGGCTATTGTCATGATTATGTAGGTGAAGGTGGTGTGCTAGTCCAGCTCTTGATGGGGAATTAAAAAAAAAGTTTTATTGCTGTAGAATTGTTGCTTTCTGGTGCTGAAAAGCTGTGGAGGCTGATGGAGGCTGTGGATGTTTGCCTCCCCTAACTTTTCAAGGCTTTCAAGCTTTGAAGCAGCTTGGGTTGACCTACAGTCGTGTGTGTTGTCCTAATTACCTTTGACAAGGGCTGTACATTGCGAAACGATCATTGCAGAGTGGAGGAATCTTTCTCGCTGTCGCTGGCTGAAATTTCTTGCTGCAAAACAAAGCATGCACACGTTCTTTCAGCATGAATCACTTGTCCCAAGATGAAGCATTGCAGTCGAGAGAGCTTGTCGGTTGAAATGCAAGCAAACTGCGCATTACTCGGGATCTTTGCATTGTTTGGCCACGTATTGCCATAGTGAAAAGCTCTTTGAACCAAGACTGGGAACTGACCAAGCTGGCATTTTACTCTTAAAAAGATCTACTCACTGTATAGGAGAAAACTGCCGGCAGCATCTGCATTAAAAATGTTTTATTTTTTCTCTTCACAGACAGTGTGCTTGTCTTTTTCCTTTTGAAGCTAGAGAGTTATGTTTAAGTTTTGTTTGTAAAGCAAAACAATCCGACGAGGAATGTGCCGCTCAGGTGTAGAAGTTAAGTTCTGGTGTTGCATTGTTTAGGATATATTTGCCTTGAAACAGCTTTACAGTACATTTTGCTTTTGCATATCGCATAACCATCAAGTGTTTTTTGGATCGCACAAGGTTCGCTTGTGGCAGATGCAGTTTGGATCCTTGAAATGAATTTCTCAAAAAAAGCTGATTTCGCTTGCTTATTTAACTGAAATTATTGACTTATTGACAAAACTGCACGAATTTTTTTAATGATTATAGCACATATTGCAATTTATGAATTGTAGCTGGTGACTTTTCAAGGCATATCCTTTAAACTTGAATTCTGAGCATGCCGTAAGTTTTGAGATATGCAACGTCAAAACTGCAGTAAAACTTCAAAGTCACCAGGCCACATAGCAAATTTTGGTTATACGCTGGAAGTTGTTACGTGCCCTCTTGGGAGCGTTTTACCTACCGCAAGAATTTTTCAAATTGGTTCATTAATAGCCGAGATAGAAATATTTTGGTACCGAGAAACTATGACTTCAGGAGCCGAGCGTCGCCGCTAACGAGGACACTCTGTCCACTTGCCCCGTCTATCCTCCGCAAGCCAAATTCCTTCCCTGCGTTCTCCCATACCCGAGCTGGTGGATCGCGTGACGCATACGTCACGGGCCCTACCTTCTTTTCTTTCGTTTCCCCCTCTCGTGCTTTGGTGTTTGCGCAGCACTTCTGCTGTCGGTTGTGCGCGCAAGCTGTTGCATTTATTTCATTCCGCGCAGCGCACGATTTTGCGCGCTGTGCACGAGAACACCCAACTAGCGGCGTAAGTCAGTGCTACGCGAATACTGAGACAGACGCAAGTGGATCACAGAGCACGGACGCGCTGGAACGCGGTAGAAAATGACAGTTTCGCTTTCAGCGCGCGCGACTGCCCGACGACGTGGGAACAAGCAGATGAAACGGAAGAACATCTCTCTTTGCTACGGTACGATGTAAACAAAGACTCGCAGACTTTCGGTTTGTAGGTTTTAATATTCCTCAATTTTGCAACAAAACAAATAACATGTTGCGTGGAATAATTCTCGAAGTGTCACGTGTCACTGTGTGCGACGTCGCAGCATGTACATGTACACGTACATAGGCGCACTTGCTGATGTACGTCATCTGGGGCGTGGCGTCCACCAGGAGAAGGGAAGACGGCGTTAAGGCGGTTCGCAACTAGGTGGTGGTGCGTTTGGTTTGAAATTTCAGCTCTTTCAAGCAGAAGATAGCGCCAACCTTTCCTTTTCTCATAACGAACCAGTTAGCCTCTTTCCGCGGCGCGTAGCGATGTAATACTTAGCAGACACGATCCTTAGCGCGCATTGTATGTACTGCGCTTGTCAGCTCAAACATGGCTCAAAATAGCCAGACCTGGTGAGGGGCCCTCTAACAGGCCCTTTTAGGCATTGAAGCACCAAAGGTAAGGATGTCAGTGTATTTTATTGAACACTTGGGAATGATTATCTCAAAAGTGATGTCATCGTGAGAACTCGTCCGAGTGGATACGCCTTTTGAGCTCACAGGCTACAATTCACAATGTCGTAAATTCATTAGGTAGAAACTAATCAGTGAAAGTTTTTTAATTAGTCTGGTATGCATTTCAATTTTAACGTGCAAGTAATGTCCACCTTTTCAACTAATCCAGCTCGGAGAGCTCAATTGTGCTATCCGACACAGGCGATTTTTTTTTTTTTTTTCTGTATAGCTTAAATGACCCAGTATTGCTATTTAGAGCGATTGCCATTGCTTGCTACATTATGTTTCGAAGGTGCATAAGATCGTCCGCATTGCAGCAATATGCGGTTATAACAAAATGGTTGGACTTCAGAGATGTGGCCTTTTCTCTAATGACCTTTTTGGTTCTGGCTGCTTTTGATCAACTATAGAGTTTCTGCAGAGGGCACTATACCTCACACATAGAGTACGCCTATGCTGTGCTTTGTGTTGATTGCATATTACACATAGAGGCAGCTTTCGATGGTAGCTTCTCGGAACTATAACTCGCGGACAACTTTCTGTGCCAATGAAGGGAAAGCTACGGAGGGGAAGCGCGCACAAGTGAGCGCTTCTGAAAAGAGTACTTACTTGGAAACTAATGTGGATTTTAAATCCACATTAGTTTAGGCTGGAGAAGGGAAAACATAAACGCCTGATTAGAAAAAGTTAAAGAAGACAGAATACACCACTGAGTGTAAAAGCTTGCTTATTTTGCGGTTTTTCCCTTCCGCATCAGAGCAAACGCGAAACCGCCGCACGTGGAACCTGTGTCGATTTAGCGTCTGTTGCGAGCTACCAAAAGCACTGTCAATTATGCTGCCGGTCTACCTGGCGCGGTAACATGTGCAGCAGCCACGCACAAGTATCTTTCCCTTTTTTGCCACAGAAAGTTGTCTGCGAGTTTAGTCAAGTCCTCAAGCGCCGGTTTTCCTTACCGTCAAAATTAAGTGGCATAGCGTGGCACAGTGGCTAGGGAGTTTAGATTTCGTGTATACGCAAACGGGTTTCGATACCCACGGGGACAAAAGAACTTCCAGCTTGCGATATTTCGTTTTCGTTCTTCCGTTCTCTTTGTAAGGCCGGCAGTTTGCGCCGCCTAACTTAATTTGCGTATGCAAAATGTGAAGCTACCTAGCTCCGCGTTGGACCTAGTCAAGCCTCTCCAGTAACTCTGGATCGTACTGCTGTTTCTTCCGTGGGCTGTTTATTTTCAACACCTGACGCGTGCGCGTTGCTTAGGCAATGGGACAGGGTCGCTTTTCAGGCGGCAGTGAGTGAAGGCGTCCAACTAGGCGCCAGCCACATCCCGCACTTCTCCCCTGTATGAGCAATGTAAAACGGTGACCAAAGTTTCAGACGCTGTATGGTGTGTCGGTCAATTTTGCGAGCATAATAAAGGGCACATAACGCATACGTGACTGCTGTGAGCAGTTAAGGCGAAATTTCGCTTTAGATCTCTATGTTTCAAGGTCGCGTTGTGAGGTGCAGAAAGGTCACGTGACCCAAGGAAGGTCAGAAGCGAACGAAAGCATGTACAGCCGTGTATAAGAGATAATTAATGATTAGCCAAGTTAATGATCAGTGATTGGATTCAGGTGGATTAAGGTCGATTAAGATGTATTAGGGAGGATTAAGGTGTGAAGGAGGATTAGGGTGCATTAAGGAGGATAGGGTGGATTAAGGTAGATTTCGCACGACTGCCGCATGCGGAGCACCGTCTAATGGCGACGCACGTCCTCGAAGAGGTTGGCAGCCAGGGAAGGTTCTGATTGGTGTTGCAGAAGTGCACTGCCAGACTCCGGTGTCTATAACATGCATCCGCTATACAACCAAAAGCGCCGGCAAGCACGAGCACGAAAACTCCTCCAGAGAAGGAACGATCCTGATACCTATTTCACCGACGCTAGCCTTTACTCCACAACACCACAAGGCCCCAGACAACCGGCATACGCAACGGCAGTAGCTAACCAAAAGAAAGTGGTGGCCTGCGCATCTATACGCACCAGATCAAGCGCCACCGCAGAGGCAGCAGCCATAGCCCTCGCAATCAAAGAAGCAGAACGAAGAGGTCGCTCCGCATATATCCTGACGGATTCACAGGCCGCCTGTCGGTTATATGTTAGAGGCACACTTCCCAGGTGCGTCACCGATATCCTGGGCCCCACGCTGACTGAGGACCATGGGATCGTCTGGTGCCCAGGGCACACAGGCCTCGAAGGCAACGAGGAGGCCGACTGTGTAGCTCGCGGACTTGCTGGCCGAGCCACAGAAGACTCTTCGAGGCCCCTCACAAACCACCATGAAGATCCCATCACGAGCAGGCAGATTTTGGAGGACCAACGCCTGTCCAGACGAAAGTACGCTCCTCCACATCCCAAGTTAAGCAGCCAACAAGCCAGGGACTGGCGCCGCCTTCAAACCAACACTTACCCGCACATATCAAGGTTGCACGCGATGTTTCCACACAACCAGTGTATGCCCCTGGTGCAACGACCACACAGCCACACTGACACACATTACATACCAGTGTACGGAACGCCCAGCCGAGGCAGTATCCAGGCTGGTGAGCTCATCACAGACACTCACAACGTGGTCTTGGGAGGCACGACTTTCCGAGCTGGCACTGGGAAGCCAACTGGCGACCCTGGACCAGGCCCGGCGAGCCGCCGCGGCCAGTGGGGCTCTACAAGAGGGCTCCACCCGAGAATAACCACACCAACCACTCTTCGTACAATAAAGTTTATTCTCTCTCTCTCTCTCTATAATATCGGCAAACGGAGGCCTCATTTGAGGGAGGAATAAACTTTCATTGTGGAACCAGCACTTTATGATGGCCGGGCCTAAGCCTCCCTCATATGAGGGGACGTCGAGGGCTTGCCTCGCCGCCGCCTCGCCGCCGCCTCACGGGCGTGCTGGGTCGCCCAGGTTTTGTCGTCGAGGGCGGAGCTCCGCAGAGCCTCCCGCAACATCGACGAGAGGGTCGTGGTGTTAGTTTGTGTGTAATGTGCTGGGCACTCCCACAGCATATGCGGAAGCGTAGCCGGGTGAGTGCCACAGCACCGGCAGTTGGGGGTACTGTAAACTTATATAAGGTGGAGGCGGGCGGGTGAAGAGTACGTATTTGTTTGTAGCAGACGCAGGGTGGTAGCCTGCGCCCGGCTGAACTTGGGGTGAGGTGGGGGAAGGTTCGGCGACTAAGGTAAAATGCCTTAACGAGATCGTTATAAGTAGTCAGATTGTCCCTGGTGTCCAACTCATCTCCAGTGTCTCCGGCGCGGTTGACTACTGGGCCTCGCGCAATGGAGTGGGTGACCTCGTTGAGGTTGGGGAGGTGTGGATGGACAGGGCCCGCATGGGCCGGGATCCATGTCAGGGAGATCATGCTGTCTTTAGAGTGTGGTGCCTGGCGGGGGATACGAAGAGCTTGAGGAGAAATACGGCCTTTGCTGAAGTTAGTGACGGCTGAGCGAGAGTCACACACGATGGTGTGACAGGTGGGATCTAGAGAGGCCAGGGCGATGGCCACTTCTTCAGCCGTTTCGGCAGTGGGGGTAGTGACGCTGGAGGCGTGGTGTATAGGACTCCATCGCGTGTGGCGACGGCCACAAATCGAGTGCCATGGGAATATTGGGCTGCATCAACAAATGTGACGCCAGGTACATGAGCAAGGCCTTTTACGGATAGCTCCCGCCCGAGCTTGGCGCCGGGCCCTGTTATAATCAGGGTGCACATTTCTAGGGATAGGGTCTGTGTGGATCCAGCTACGGATGTCAGTCGGGATCGATTGTTTGGGGCCCCGTTGCTGATGGTAAGTGAAGCCAAGCGTGGATAGAATAAAGCGTCTGGTTTCAGTAAGGGTGAGCCGTTCAAGCTGATAATTGTTGTGCTTCAATGAGTTCAGCAAGAGTGTTGTGAACTCCTAGTTGGTTGAAGAGTTCAGTACTGGTGTAATGCGGGAGGCCAAGTACTTGCTTGTAGACCCTTCGTATGAGGGTGTCGAGGCCGCATTTGAGATTATAAAAATTATGCGGATCCCACGCACTGTGGGAATCGATGTAAGCGAACCTTTTTGTCCTCTTTGTGTTGATTGGCGATTAACTGGCGGTGCGATGTTTATGGCGAATGTTTAGGTTCTTCACTGTTGATCGCCATAAGAGTGGTGAGTTGACGTTAAATGTTACCTTGCGGGCACCACTTGTGTTTGTCTGCGTGGTACACAGAACACTTGACGACACGTGTTTTCTTGAGGCGTTGCGCGCGACTGTTCATAGCTTGCGAGGTTAGCAATTTCATTGCCTCACACGGCGCATCGCATCATGTCAGAAGTGTTAAGGGTTAATTAAATTATGGTGATTTACATACAAACGCACAATCTGATTATCCGGCACATCGTAGTGGGAACACGGAATTAAATTTCACTACCTGTGATTCTTTAACGTGACCCGCCGTGGTTGCTCAGTGGCTATGGTGTTGGGCTGCCGAGCACGAGGTCGCGGGATCGAATCCCGGCCGTGGCGGCCGCATTTCGATGGGGGCGAAATGCGAAAACACCCGTGTACTTAGATTTAGGTGCACGTTAAAGAACCCAGGTGGTCTAAATTTCCGGAGTCCCCCACTACGGCGTATATACCTCATAATCAGATCGTGGTTTTGGCACGTAAAACCCCGTATTTTTTTTTTTCTTAACGTGCCCCTAAATCTAAGAAACGAGCGTTTTTGCACTTCGCCCCGGCCGAAAAGCAGCTGCCACTGTCGTGATCGAACCTGCGACCTCGAGCAACACCATATAGGCACAAAGCTACCGCGACGTGCACAGCAGGCACTGGGGGAAGGGTAGGCAGGGAGAGGCTGCGTAACGCTGCGCGGTTCCGCCCGGGCGGCGGGGGCAGAATCCTTCCTCCCTATGTTTTCGCGGCTTAGTTCGCGTTGATGCGAGCGACGGGATCGACGCAAGTCAATTCGCTCGTTGCTGCCGCCGCGCTTCCTCACTCCAGCGTTTTGACAGCGAGTTTCCGCGGTCATCGAGTGAGATGCGTTCATGTTTGCTTGTGCGCACGTTACACCATGTTTGTTAATTTAGTTAATTAGTATGCCTATATAACAAGTTTATAAGGCCGATAGCACTACTATCCTTACTTCGTATAGCTGTCCACTACTTTGCCTTACGGCAAAACTGGGACTTTTTTTTTCCAGTAACCATACGTAACGTACCTTGAATTTCAATGTATCCAGTTTTTCCGCAAATGTTGCCGTGTCTAGTTGTAGCGATTTTTTGCTTTCGCCACGAGTGTAAAGTGGCAAGGCTCATTTCGCGACTGCGTCGTTCTACCCATTCTCTGCCTCTAATCTCTCTCCCTCCTCTCTATAGTACTGTATCTACCTCCCCTCTGGACTGCTGCGTGTTAGTACAAAGGTAAGCGCTGCAGCTTCTGCACTACAAAAAGGACCATGGAGATGTAGTGAGAAGAAAGAAATTAGAACGGAAACTCTGTATGAACACAAAGGGCAGTGCCTTGCTATTTGAGGCTCGAGCCGGTTGCCTAAGGATCAAAGCATACCGGAGCAAATATTCGGAACTAGATGAGGCATGTGTATGCTGCAGTAAAGATGCAGAGACCACTCAGCACATCCTAATGGAATGCGACGGGATTCACCCAGCGAGAACCGTAGGTAACGTACAACTTTCAGAAGCGCTTGGGTTTAAAGTGGAAGGAAAGATCAACAGATCAGGCGTAGAAATAAGCAAGAGACGATTAGAGTACTGGTGGAAAAAAAATCTGGGAAAAGATTGATACAACCTGATCTCTTAAAATCATAGGTAGCGGTACAAGGTACGTTTTTGGAGGAAAAAGAAAAAGATTAATGAGAGGTATACAAAAATGCTAAATAAAGAACATGTATAGTATACCTGATTAAATCAAGCAGGCTGGGTGACTATTTGTCGCCGCCCCGTTTCAAAGGGAATGCCATTAAATCATCATCATCATGATCTTGCGGGGGGCTCACGAATAATTACAGCAGTCTACAAGGTATTGTGCTACGCCCAGGGAGCTTCAGAGGGCATTAGGGGGACGCGATGGAAAGGTTAAAACGGGTTCCTCATATCGCCTTTCCTCGCTGCCGTGTTCCTGCTATGTATACATATACAGGCTCTGAACTGGTCCCTGACGCGGCGTGCAAGACAGCGACAGCTAAAGAAAGCTTCGCTTTAATAGGTAATAGACGTGTTTCCGGCTCCCAAAATTGCTTTTTCCGCATTCAACCAGCAATACCACATCCACGGCCGCTCGATGAAATACATACGGTGCGGCCTGCCGCGTGGAGCGGATACTGCGTGGCCACGGCCGGGCTCGACTGGCGCGCGCGCTCGCTCGCGCGCCAGTCGAGCCCGGCCGTGGCGTAGCGCGCCTAGTGCTCCGGGCTGCCGCCGCGGCGCCACCAGTAGGGGAGCCTTTAGGGAGCCTCTGGGTAGACCGAAAGCGAGAGTGCCGGAATTATTGAGGCGCATCGCGGCTTGACAGCGCAGCTGCTATGCGCTTGTTAGTTTTTAAAGGGTTACAATAAACTTGCTATTGCGTTAACTATATTGGTAATCGTCCTACCGAATGTGCGTCGGCGATGCTTCAACCTAAATATAGCAAGTGTTAGTTTTATCTGAAGTGGTTGCTCGTGCGAGTTGCGATTTTTCGCGTCATGTTTTCTCTCTTTTGTTGCCATTGCGCTGTTCACCCTCGATAATGTATGTTTGTGCTACAGTTATTTTTGCAACAGGAGAGTCGCTCATTGACAGGTGCGGTTGTATTTCCGGGATCATTGTTGCTCACACCTTAGAAACAAAAGCATTGTGAACATCAGGGGAGTCATAATTGCTTTATTGCACGTGCGTGAAAAAAGGATCACTGTGTTATTGTAATCACAGGCGCAGCACTCTCCTGGCCAGAGGTTTTTGAGCCAAGCGTACGAGACGCTCAACAGACATTAACATTTCCTGCCCAGTTGGCAAGAAGCGCTCGTAAGAGTGAGACCAGTGAGACCCTTGAATTCGATGCACAGCCGCTCCTTTATCAACGAAGTGACGCCGATTTCACCTGTTGAATGGCCTATATATTTCCGGAGCGTTGAGCGATAAGGGAGCTTAAAGAGATTTCTGGACCTTGCATGTTCATAACCTTTGTTGGAGCATGCCTTCCAAATTACACATTCCCTTAAAATGACGTCCCTATGGTGGGGCTTCTTCGTCGAGAAACTGCGGACTTGGTTTCTAACGAACTCGGCAGTCTTGTCACTTCGCGCAGCACCATTGAGCACCTTCATAAAACAGGCAATGTCCGTGTTATTTTCATAAAACTGTGCGCGCTCCTCAGCCCCCATCCACTTTTTGTTGAACGGGCCTGCAGTGCTCCTTTCATACGAGCGATCTTCACTTGGAAGCAGCGCGTTTTTTTTTTTTTGAGCTTCTTCTTTCAATTTAACAAGGTCGAATGTAGTTTGACATGATGCATCTGAAAATGATGCAATTTCTACACACGTTTCATTCCCTAGTTCGGAGTTGTTGGGCGTCGTGGCTTCAGTGCTGTCACTTGCAGAGCCGTTTTGGCTAATGACAGGCCTGTCTTTTGAAGCAGCATTGCCCGAGCACTCGGCACGCGACTGCGCATTATCGTCTTCTATTTCCAAGCGTGGCCACTTCTTCCTCGGAGCAGGCGTGCTCCTCGTGCTCATGTAGCTTGGGTAACCGGGGAACACTGTCAGTACAGCCGTTGGCAAAAGTATCCTCAACTTGTCGGTCTTCTTGTAGTCCTGCTCCGTAAAATACAAGGCGCACACTAGGGACCTGTCATTCGGCTGCCGTACTGTTCCCCTTCCCATCGGGTCCTTCACGGGAAATGTTTCGCAGCTATGCTGCCCTGCGTTCTGCGTTACTGGGAAACTCGTGGTAGCGTGTTTGCGGGTCCTTCGATGCATTCGTGGAACGCAACGGCACACAACAGTTGCGCGGCATTTTGCCTAATGCATAAAATATCACACATGCGCAAACTGTCTTGAGTGACACTCAGTGCGAGCGATTCATGTGGAGAAAAACAACCACTATCTCGACCTACCCGCTGAACGCGCGCTCCTTCCCGCCCGCGCGTCGCGTGGAGCCCTCTCCTACTACTGGCGCCCTCCTAGCGAAATGCGGCGACAACTGTCAACTCCACTTCCACGCTCTCGCCCATTGCCTGCGCCGTGACGCGGCAGGCCGCACCGTGTGCTTTCATCGAGTGGCCGTGCCACACCCTTTAGGATCTGTATTTAAATCCATAGGGCGTCACACTATGAGGCGTGTCTTCCAATGCTGTGTTCCAACACTTGCCGTAGATGGCAAAGTAGACGGCTAAGCGGACAGAAGCCATATCTTAAGTCTCGTTCCAATTCTCACGACGACGTCAAAGAAGAGAGCTTCGCGAAGACAGCAGCGAAGTACAGTGTACTAGAAAGCTTTGTTGTGGGCTCAGAGGAGGGCACGGGCTGATGTGTTGTATGTTGGCGCCGAGAGGGGGCGCGGCAAGACGGTTCACCCTGATGACCATGAAGGCATGACGACAACTGCATGACGACGACGCAGAGGCGACGATGGAATGACGAATGTGGTGCGACGAACGACGACGGCATGACGACAATGGGATGACGATTTTAAAATAATGGTAATGGTACAATGAATATGGCGTGACGATGCCGGGCATGAGGACAATGGGACGACGACGGCTATTTGACGAAGCTTAAATGTCGACGATGAAACGACCACGACGGCATGCCAACGGTGGCATAATCACGATTGAATGACAACAGCGTGATTACGATGGAACGAAGAAGGCGACAAGACGACGGCGGCATGATGATTCTGAAATGATGATGGTATGACGGCGACGGCATGGCAACAATGAGATGACGACAGCATATGACTGCGATAGAATGGCAAAGAAAAACGCTTAACCTTTCACTCGGCCGCGCAACGCTTGAAACAGCGAAGCTGGGCGATCGTAGCCCAGCATTTTTCGGAAGTGTGCGCGAACTTTTAATCTTAATACTCGTGATGATGGTAATTTCTTTTCGCGCGTCTCGGACGTGTGGCCGTCACTGCGCGTTGCTTGCTCGCAGCTTGCAACACCGACACCGCGTTCCAGTGCCGACACCGCGTTCCAGGGAACCCGCTCCGTGAATGCGTCTCTCTCTCTCTCTCTGTCTCGCTCTCATAGCGCGCAAAACCTCTTCACCTCGCAGAGCACGAGCGTACGAACGCGCCAGCTGTGGACGAAGACGACGACGCTCGAACGCAATCATATGGTTCGCATGTTCTGCAAGCGTGGCTGGATAGCCTAGTGGTTGCGACGCTCGCTTTGGGACCGGGGGTACGCGGGTTGGAATGCCGCCTCGGCAAGAACGTTTATTTTCTTTCTTGGTACGCACCACGAACCACATATTACGGCTGGCTTAAACAGCTTCGCTGTTAAAAGAGTGACGTAAATGGATAGATGAAGGCAATATGACGACGACGGCATGATGACAATGGAATGACGACTGTATAACGACGACGGTATGATGCCGATGGAACAACCCCGACGGCATCACGATCTAGTGGCCCAAGCTAGTAGACAATTCGGTCACTGGATCGGGCGTAAGATGATAGATAGATCTCAAAGTGCCTAAAGTGGACGAAGAATGCTAATCGCATTAAAAGCAAGTCGTGCTGTTGTAGACAGCAGCAGCAGATCATAATGTGAACTCACAGATGGCCATAACGTAGAAGTTATACGAATGTCCACAAGCATCGCTTGACAGCATCTTATAAACATATATACAAGAGTCACTCGAGTGAAGCTTGAATCGCTTTAAACATTTTATTACAGAGAAACTGTGCTTTGTAAGGCCACCCAGTAGAGCCGGCATTGCAGGACGTAGCGTTCGCATAAGCCTCAGCGTGCATCACACGCTAAAGTCTTGACAGCTTGATCTTTCGTAATTTACTCATTCGCGTGACGAAGGAAGTGAAACGTAAATGTGTAGTCAACCACACACATTTATTCACGCCAAACAAAAACGACCGCAGGTTCCGAACATTCGTTTCAGTCACAATAAGAATAGCAAATTATGTCCATAACGTGATAGACAGGAAACGTTTGACATCGTTGGCCGGACCAGGGCAAGAAATCAAAGCATGAAGAGCAGTACAATTTCATTTCTGGCAGAGCATACGTTACGAGACCACAGCTGCGTAGTGAAGTCAACTCGCATCCTGCTGGTATCCTGCTGCTACATCTTTGGTACAGCACATGGCCAATAGATAGTTTAGCGAATTAGCTATAACAAGAACACGAAGGAGCTGATTCGCCGCCGCGCGTCCGTTAATTGTGACTACAATACCATGCATAAACGTTACTGTGATTGCTCGCCGAAATAAAGTCCAACATGGTGACATCCGCACCGAATGGTCAATCAACGCTGAAGGTCACCCTCCTCGACCTGGTTGTCTCCCGGTGCTGCGGAGGCTGCGGTGGCTCCACGGGTGGCGGCATGTTGAACTCTCTGATGTTGGACGCAACGGAGTGGTACGTCGGGACGTAGTCAGAGATGGGCAATCGAGGACCCTCGACGACGCCATCTACGCACTGAGGCCAGATACAAGAAATGAAAGCGCCCATCGCTCCTTTCTTGGCAGTGTCGAACGTGCGGAGGTCTCGTGTAGCAGGTTCGCAAAATTGGCGCTGCTTGGAGATCGGTCTCACCGAGCGAGTGGAGCTTGATGTTCGAGAGTTGGTCCAACTTCACTTGTTCACACTGGTGAACCAGGGCAACGTTTCTGAGCACTCCTTTTGTACGCGGCAGGGCGAGATATCGTAAAGCGACTCGGGCTAACAGAAGGCAGCCGCCAGTTGGAACGCTGGCGTTCGACAAACGATCGCCCTAGTGGCACGTGCAGAGCCGCGTGCATGCCCTTCGTCGTCGTCGTCGCCAGGTTTTGAGCGCCGAGAAAGACCGCCAAAGCGAAATTCCAAAATAAGAGAAAATTAAGCGTTGAGTCTATCCCTTGCTACACACTTTTACAGTTTAAATATGTGAGAAATCTCTCTTGCCGTTTTGTACGGTCATAATTTGTCCATTAAGCCAGAGCTGTTACTACAAGTCAAATATAGCTCGATTAAATTGAAAAAAAAAAAGGACTGATCTTCTTTTTATTTTTATTACCAGCGTCGCATTGCACGTGCACGGGTCTCTTCGCACGAGGCACTCGCGAGCACCGTGTGTGCTCGGCGGAGTGGAAAGGAATTCTCGTTCCTCTTTCTTGTTGGAAGGGACCCTTGTGGGGCTTCTCAGTCCGAGTCATGGCTATTTGTCGGAGCAGTTTACTTTTTCTCGATCGTGTGACTGCCCACGTATACCGGGTGTTTCACGTCAACTTGAACCAGTGGTACACCTCAGATGAATGAGACATAATGGCTTTGCTCGTAGTCGTCTTGAGTTACTGAGAATAATTTTGAAGTGGCGATCAGTCAGCTAAATAGTTATGTCTAATTGCTCAAAATATTATACATTTTTTAGGGCATAAGTTATATCTACAAAGTGGTAGAGCGTGCTCAGACACACCACCTAAATTTCTTATCCTGACGTTATCTTTTATGCGGTGTTTCGTGTTGTGAAGAAATCCCGCGGAAATGGAAAATAATTACGTCCGACGGCGCTCCTGCGCGGCTGGATTTCAATGCTGTCAGCCGTATTTCCAAAGAACAAGCTCGCATTCCCGTCGAAAGCCGACCAGTGTGCTTGAATCCGTCTTCAGCGCCACCTGTCTTTTATCATTCAGGTCCGCGGCGGATTTCCATCTTCCCAGCGAAGGTGCCGATGTATGCTGGACGCCGTGGTCCATGAAGAAAGGAAATAGGCTGGGAGGGAACATGACGTCACGTAGTCAGCGTTTGTAAGACAACTCACCATGAAGCTATCCCCTTTGTCTTTTCTCTCTCCAAACATTGACCCAACCAACACCACCTAAACGCTAGTCCAGGTGGTGTTGGCCCAAAACGGAACCCTATACGCCGCGGACTCGGCCCAATGTGCTTGGTTCCCGGTAGATTTTAATCAACGCGTACAACTTTTGGTACTTTGCCCACCGCTCTGTGAACATTTTCACCCGATATGCTTGTGAAACTTGGGTAGTTTAGTACATTTATCGTCTTCGTTGCATCGTGCGATGCTCAATGCTGTCGCTCCCTTTGTCTTTTCGGAAGTGCGTGCTCTGAGCGCGGTTAGCACGGCGGTGGAAGGCACTACGACTTACTGCAACACAATCACGTGTTGGGCCGACTTTTCTTCCACTTTATTTTTTTTTCTTTGGGGGGGGGGGGGGGGGGGGATGTTCCCTTCTATAGTTCTTTCCTTCCACCATGAGGTGACTGACCGCTTTTCTTCTCTTGCGATGGGCATGCTGGCATCGTTCTCTGGAAACACGATTGAGAGCGCTGCAATCCAGACGTGCAAGAGTGCAGGCACAGCATTTTTAAAGCGAAGCTTTGTACCTCTACCAGCCAAGGGTTCTGTCGTGTCCGTCGTTGTAATAAAAAAAAAAAAAACGATCCCGACGAACCGCTAACAATTGCAGGTATAGCAGTATAGCTTACTTGAATTCAGGCATTCAGCGTACAACTAAGCACTCGTTTTCGCAAGAAAAACCACAAAAACAAGCTTCAAAGTGATGAGCCAACATGATGGATGATAAGGGCTGCGGGCAAACAACGGAAACAGGCTCGGCGCGGTCCGTAAGATTAGATTTCAGCTGTTGCAAAGCTTATGCAGCTGCTTGAAAGAGGGTTGACGTCATTCGAAACCCTTCCAGCCTAGTAACTGCTTCGGTTCATTTTCTAGACTACCCCACTATGGGTAGACCACGGAAAGTAAAGACGGCAGAAGAACCTAGATGGCGCGAGGTAACACTCGTTTTCATGATGACAGTGGCGATCGGGGAATAAAAACAGCGCGAACCTCTTGGCAAGAAATACAAAAAAAGAAGAAAAAAAAGTGGCTTGCTTTCTCAAATCTTGTATCTGACAGTGAATAAACAGCAAAGCAGTTACAACGAAACTGAAAAAATATCAAGTGCGCCGCAGTCACCGTGAGGGTGGCGTAAAAAGCTTCGCTTTCCTAGGGAGCCTACATGCAACGCCGTTTTAGGGTGGTGACAACAGCAACATTTTGACTGCTATTTACCGCTAAATTTGGCGGGTAGCCATTTTGGTCCCCAGTGTTTCTGCCTTTTTTTGTCACGCTCTGATGTACTCATGTTGGCACGTGATCTATTAAATTTCTTTAATTTAGTTTTGCGCCAACGCGCACAAGAAACCTGCATACATCTTTAATATACTAGTTGCCTTTACCTTTTATTTTAAAACATCAAACTTACTTTTCTATTGCACGTCGTGCTACACATATAAAGCCACAAGTTATAAGGCACGATGGCGTGCTCGTGGTAGGATTATCTCACGCCAAGAATGTAAACTGCATTAAGCATTGTTGTTGCCTTCCAGTTGTACATAATATATAAAGGGTGCTTTTCGAAGTGTGCTGTAATAAAGACTTTCCTTACTAGTCTGTTTAACTAAAACGTAGACGTGCCGTGTACGGCGCTGAGACGCGCCATTTGTCTCTGGCTGCTGAGGCCAAAGTTTATTAATAGAAGTTAATTAATTTGACGTCACCAAGTGTGGTCTGTCCGCTGGTCTTTCGCCATTTTGGTCCCCACAATTAACCCGCCAATTTAGCTGGCGGCGGCAAGTGCCCTTACAAAGGCTGTCACCACCCTAAAACGGCGTTGCATGTAGGCTCCCTACGCTTTCCAACCACCTTCACAGGGTGGATTGGCGGGCAATATTTTTTAAACGCCGCGAATTTTACTTTAGAACTGATGACAGCGTACTAAAATGTAGACAGTAAATGTTCGCTCAGGGAAAATAGTTCTGGGAAATCATTCCACGGAATAACGCAAAATAAACTTTTGTAATGGTATTTGTTGCTCGGTAAAAAAAAAAAAATCAGAGCCCTTCCAGCGAAGCTGTCACCATGGTGGGTCTGCTGTAGTGAATATTGCCCCACGATGAGAACAGGCGTATTGTCGTCACCCAACCGAACATGTCTATCATGAATGTTCCGGTTGAGAAACTCGCGTTTAAGCGTGGCTGTCGCACCGGGAAAGTGGGCGCTAGCGTTACCAAGGCGTGCACCACCGTTGTGGGGTTCCTGGAGGGCAAGACGACACTGACGCTTGGCGTCACCATCGCGCACCCGCAACTCGGGGTCTGCGGCCCTTCACCGACGTTTTGCCTGGGCTTCGGAAGCCCTCACGCTAGAATCGGCACGTCGACGACAAGCCTTTTCCCGAGCGCGTTCGCGGTGGCGTTGCTCGAACGCGTTAGGACACGCCGTCTCTACTTCGCTGCTGGTGTAAATTTTCGTCAGCAACATGATTACGCCACTGCCGAAAATTTACACCATGCAGCGAAGTACAAAACACTTGGTTACTGCAATATTAGCTGCCTTTGTTGCATCTCTGCGCCACCAGGTGGCAGCACTATACAGGGCGCTCCCGTTTACGCCTCCGCCCTAACGCCCAGTCCACCTTCGCACAAGTTAAACCTCTCTATTGACTCCTTCAAAGAATGGCAGCACTCTAATCGAGGGGGGGGGGGGGGTAGGCATCGAGGCACTCTAGTAAATAAGCTTCCGCCGCGCCTACTCACTGTGCGCTTTATGGAGAGCAAATGACTTCAGTTGTGTACAATGAACATCAATGCAAACGCGAACACTTTCGATGCCTCTCGAATGCACTGTTTCGTTTACAGAATAAACTGTCTTAGTAACAGCTGCTTAATCCATACTCGGGACTACCGCAGGCGTACAAACTTATGAGCATTGTGCATAAGGAAATACATTACGATATATTAAAAATAATAAACACAAAGATTACGGACGCTACCCGTGTGCACAAAAAAATTGGATTCTGTGCATTTCAAATGTTGCCGTACAGGCTACATCATTTTGCCCACACGTTTTCGTAATTTCCTAGAAACACGTAGGCACAGCTCATCCGCACCATCGTAATTTGATTTTTCTACTTACCATGTTTACGATCCTGGAAGGTCGAATTCTTATTTTACATGTCACTACAAAAAGCACAAGAAAGGCAAAAACAACAGTAAAATTTTCACTTCGACTGTGGTCCGTGACTTTCTCGTGCCAAAATAATTCCCAGCTAGCTGAGCTGTTGTCAAGCCCTTGATTTCATGCCATTGTAATATTGCACAGGTACCAAATTCATAATCATTCAAAAGAAGTAATAAATACAGTGCAACAAAATATTTTTGTGAATACATAGCACCAGTACCGAAATAGTTATCCCAACGTTCACAAAGAAATGTATTTGTGCTCTGTATATTTTTCTCCCACACCCTCCCTTTTTAAACTGCAAGACAACAGTTCTTGTCTAAGCTCGTTCAAGCATAAGCATTTCTAGTGATGAAGTGGCGTCAGCACTAACCAACATTAATGTGTATGAAAGTTGGTAATGAAACACTATTGGAGGCTTTCATACAAAGAATGACGTCTGCCGTTGCGCATGTGTGGCATGAAAAGCGACTCTTCATTATGTCCTTTTATTTTTAAGAATATACAGCTTAAGCAAGTGTAGCAGTTTAGCCTAAGCACACACTGAGTACACCTAATGCATTGTAGTCGACTTATTTTGTTCGAGCACCATGCCTGTAAATAGTTCTACATTTTCAGTCAGAAAATGTTTGTGGTACTAGCGGATCCGTATATAGCGTACTATACCATGCATGCCGGCTGTGGCACGGATTTTAATAAGCGTGTCTGTCTGAAATACTGCAACAAATGTACGATTCTATTTACCCTTGTTCCACAGGCCATGAGTACATTAAATGCACTGCATGTGCATCTTATGTGCCAGTAGACTTGCACTGGTATGAAAATGCACGTATCCACATGCAAAAGCCACATATATGCCATTTCCACGACCGAATGCAGCCAATAAATACCACTATCGCCTCAGGTAAACTGCACTATAAACGGTTACATGCAGTACTAAAATCACTAGAAGTGAGTACAAGTGTGTGGAGAGCTAGGTGCATTTTAAGCAAGATCAAACAGCATGGAGAAAGGCTGTTTCCTGTCTCTACACAGACACAACCTTCCATAATGGCTCATAGATGCTTAGGGAGCACTAAAACAGAGTTTATTTCAGAAATACAAATGTGATTCAGTATGGTTGTCATGACTATGACTAATACAGTGGGTCCTTCTTTACAGAGAACTTAGAAATCTTAATTATCAATTTTTTCTAGAAATAAGATTGTCTTAGTTAAAATGGTATTTAAAATGTTTATAAATGCATACAGGGACCAATTAGCTTTTTTGAGAGTATTACTAACTGTAGTACACTTAATTTTTAAACAACGCAAACAGTGCAGACTGGGCTTGGGGACTATGTGTAGCGGTGATGACCAGGGACCAGATGAAGGGCGGAAGTAGCCGAGCTCGAGCAGTGCTCGAATTCTTGTCGCGCGATCTTGTAACGGTCAGAAGCAAGACGACGAGAACGTGCAAAAACCGGTGCTCCCCCGGTCACAATGCGATGGGTGACGTCTTGGCGTACCGGGTCTTCGAGAGAAGGCGCACGGAAGAGATCTGAAAAAAAAAAAAAAAATGGGGGCAGCTTCACATTATAGTGGTGCGAAGTCTGAGCAAACACCGAAGCTGGTGGCCCTTCCCGAGCTTTAACTTAGCTTTTCATTAGCTTTAACTTGGTTCTCTGTTAGCTTTAACTTGGCCTTTCCATTAGTTTGGCTTTTCTAGGCTTTAGGTGGCGGTGCTGTGGAAACTCCGGATCGGTGCGAAGTCTACGGAGTCGCTCTCGAGTGGCAGCGCGCCGCATTTCGCGCCGCTCCTCGTTTTCTTCGGGCGTGACGATCTTCTTCGGACGACCCATGTGCTCGGCACAAACTCACGAGGCAAAGCGTGTCTCCGCGCCTCGGCGACGCGAAGCTATATACTCTGTAGTGACGTCATTGCCTAGCTTCGCCTCTGCGCGGCTGTGGGGAGAAGCTATAGGCAGAGCTATATACGGCGGAGGAGCAAGCGGCGTTGCTGCGGAGGTTAGGCAAGACGCTTGGTTTCAGCTTCGTTAGCTCTCGCTTCAGTCTTTCGGAAGCGACGAGTGTCCAGTTCTCTGATAGAAACCTGCCGAGCCGCCGCCAGATGCATCGGCTGCTCTAAAGGACACCGGGCGCGTTCGGCACGAACGCGGGAAAACGCGGTCGGCGTTGGCAGTTCTACGCGTCCCACTACCACCTGCCTCCCTCCTCCTCTCCACCTCGCATTCGCTATATATATAGTGGTTCAGAGAGAGGGAAAAGATGCTATTTTCTGCTGCCCAGAAGGGAGCACGGCTCAGCATCAGGGGGGTGGGGAGGAGTTTCGCTCGAGCGTTCGATGATGATAAGTGGTTCTTGAGGGAAAGGGAAAGGTTGGCGCTATCTTCTGCAGCCCTTGAGGGAGCACGGCTCAGCGCCAACGGGGAGGGGTAAGTGGGAGCGAAAGAAGGGATAGAGTGGAGTCGCCACGGCTGGGCGAAGCAAAACCGGCAGGCATAGGCGGCACGTATCAGGCCGAGATGGAAGGCCTTGGTGTGCTGCAGAGTCTGCAGGGGTGTTGTGCCAGGCCGGTCAGGCCCGGGGTGGGGTGGGAAGCCGTGAGGCCTTCCCGCTTGTAGAAATGTCCTTAGAGGCGTGCGGAGAGCCCTGACGAGTCAAGGAACTCCACGACGCCTCGAGCGTTCGAGGAGATCGGACGTGTCTTTCGGAGCTTTCGCGTCTGCGGGGAGACGCTGTGGCGTCTCATGCAACGCTCCCCCCTTTCTACTACGTACTGGTGCGTTCTTGCGACTGTGAGTGGACTTCGCCGAGCCCGTTCGCCTGACCGTCGTCCTCGCTGCCTGCTCGCCCGGTCAACGACGTCGTCTCCGCAGATTTCCTCTTCGCCTTTTGCTATCCACGAGCTGGACTTGGTTCTTGCCATTTGTGCGCTTGTCTGACGCAGCCGTTTTCGCGGCTGGGATGGCAGGGGCGCCCCCAGCTTCACCGGCGCAGCCGACCGACCACCCGCGGCGTTTCCTCGTACGCGGCTCGTCGCGCAAACGCGCGGTGAGCGTCGCCTGCCCACGATCTCTGTGGCAGCTCATCACCAGCGCTGAGGCAGTGCGGTTGCAACACGAGCAGACGCAACGCCTGTGCCGGGCCATCAGCGGACGGCCGACATCTACTGCCTCCTCAACGACCACCTCCGGAACGAGGATGTTCGCGACGCCGCCTCTTTTGACGGATGACCCGGCCGAGCAGCTGCACGAGATCGCCGGGAACCCGCCTACTTCGGGATCCTCCTGCTCCGCTACCGCCGCTGCTGCCTCCCTGGCCACTGCGGTGGCTCGGCAGACACTATCGGCCGGCACACTCGATACAGCCGTTGCGCCTTCGACAACCCCCACGAGCTCTTCGGATGTACTGCTTGAAGGGGATTTCGTCGCTGTTACTGGGTTGCCGGGTGCGTCTCTCGTCGAACCGCAGTACGTCCCACTGCCGATAGACGCAAACCTCGAAGATATGGACACCACTATTACACGTAAGCGTTCGCGTCCCAGCGAGCTCGGTAGTGATGATGAGGGTGCCTCGCGCAAGGTGCAAGCAGTGGGGACTGCGCCACACAATGCATCGACGACTAAATTGCCGCCACATGTCACAGGTGAAGACGATCGCCACCTCACCCTGGCTAGTGGCATTACCACCGAAGGCGAGTTTCAGCAGGTTCTGTTAAAGGCGCAGAAACGCCGCCAGCGTTCTGCGTTACCACCGGGCCTAGCCGGGAACATCCCTTCTCCCGGGACCGAGCCTGCCGTCGCTCCTGCCGCACGACCTACGGCTCCCTGTAGTTCACCTGCGCCTATTGCACCTCCTGACGTGGATCCCGTTGCTACTGCCGGGGTTCCCAGAACTTCTGTGCCCACCTCGCCACTGACATCCCGCACAGTGCTGTTTCGTCCGGCACACAACGGCGCCGCCTTTCCCCGTACCTCCCGCCTCGCCATCGCGCAGGCGCTCTCCGCGCTGCCTGGAGTAAAGGAGGTTCGCGTGAACACGAAGAAGAACATTGTGGCTGCGGACGCGGCATCACCGGAATGGACGGAGCACCTGCTGGCCACGTCAGAGATCGCCGGGATGCCCGTGACCGCGCGCCTTCCAACCGACCGCACCCAGAGCAGTGGCGTGGTGCAAGGCGTACATGGCAACTACGCCGATGAGGACCTGCTGGCTGCCGTATCGTCGAAGGTACGGGTGGTCGCGGCTAAGCGACAGGGCACCACCCTGGTGCTGCGTTTTGCTGCCCCTTACCCCCCCGCAAGGATCTACCTCTTCAGCATGCCCTTCGAGGTGCGACCCTCCCGGCCTCGCCCTCTGCAGTGCCTACGTTGCGGGTGCTACGGGCACGCCACAGCAACCTGCCAGAGACCGGTACGGTGCCTGCGGTGCGGTGGCCCACACCAGACGCAATCGTGCTGTTCGAGTAGGGTCAGATGCCTGCATTGTGGGGGACCACATCCAGCTGACTCGCCTAACTGCCAGCTATGGCAGAGAGAACGGCGCCTGGCCACGATAAAGGCGTCAGCTCCCACACACCTGTCGCATCGCGAGGCCCAGGTGGTCCTACGGGCTACCCCCACCAGCTCAGTAGCAGCTGCTTCTGGACCGCCACGTGTTACACCGACAGGAGGCAAACCCTACGCTGCAGCACTCGGTGCTCCTGACAAGGAGGCCACGACCTCTATCAACCACCCCCAACCCTGCTTGCAGCAACATGTACAACAGGCAGGCGCAAAGAAGCGGGGCAGCATCAAGCTAGGGCCGTCCCCGAAGGAGGCTCCTAAGTCAACCAGCGATGAGGAGAACAAGAACCTGCGACTCCTCCTCAGGGCGATCGCCGACCTGCTGCCTCCAGAGAACCAACAGCTGCGTTCTATCTGCCTCAAGGCAGGTGGCGCGCCCTCACCCAGTAGTCAACATGGCTAGTCCCCTCCCGCCTGCAGCAGGACATTGCCGCCGCCGCCCGAGCGTGCTCCAGTGGAACGCAAACTCGTTGCGGCGGCGGCAGGCAGACCTCTCCATGCACCTATTGCGGAACGAGTACGATGTGCTTGCTCTGCAGGAGGTCTACGCTGCTGCAGCCAACCTGCGCCTTCCTGGATACGTGGGCTACAGCAGCCTCACTTCTTGCAATCGAGAGACCTGCCAGTCTGCCCCTTGCCTTGATGAGGGCCACCAGCAGGGATCACCACGCTGTGCGATCTACGTGCGGCGAGAATTGTCACAGGCGGAAGTTCACGTGGCAGACCTGCTGAGCGGTGCTGTTGAATGCTGTGCTGTTCGGGTACGACTGGGTGACTCCGACACTACCGTGGCCAGCATCTATGTCCGGCCAAGCCGGCCATGGAACCCAGCCAGCCTCCTGACATTGGCCCAACGCCTCGGGAAAGACTTCCTCCTCTGCGGGGATGTCAATGCTCACCACACAGCCTGGGGAAGCCGCCGTTGCTGCCCACGAGGCCAAGGACTGTGGGACGTCGTGAACCAACTAGGCCTGTCAATTCTCAACACCGGAGCACCCACATTCATCCGGCGCGCGGCGCAGGTGGTCCTATCCGCCATCGATGTCAGCCTGGCAACGGAGGGCTGTAACTACACGTGGGCACCACTTCCGGACAGCTGGGGGTCGGACCATTTTCCTCTCCTGCTCAACCCGTTCAGAGGCAAGACCGCTAGGAGTAGGGAGTGCCTCACTGTCGACTGGAGGGCCTTTCGCAAGCACTGCCAGAAAGATGCTGACTCCGGGACCTTTCTCCAGCTGGTAGCAGACAGTGCAAAAGCGGCCACCATCCGTTCCACGGCTCAGGTGGGCCAGCCAGTTCCGGACATCCAGCACCTAAAACTGCGAGCCGCTAGGCGCCGCACAGAGGAGCGCATAGCACTGCGCACCTCTCGACCGGAACACTGGACAGCGTTCCGCCGTGTAGACGCCGTCTGCAGGCGTCATGCTCGGCGACGCCGAAATCAGAGCTGGCAGGGCGTTTGCTGTTCCATCAACCGCTCTCCCAACGGACCACAAGCCTGGCGCCTCCTGACGTCACTCCTGTTGGCGCCCCGTGCACATCGCCAGGTACTGTCCGTAGCGGTCCACATGGGCATCAGCGCGGGTAACCTGGCCGAGCTTCTCGCGGACCAGTTCGCGGCCAGACCCCCAGCCCTGCAGGCACCACCTCCAGAGGCAGCCGCCCTGTCAATCCCATCCTCCTGCCATCATGCGGGCTGGGTGGCTGCACAAATACAGGCACTGTGCAGCGAACCAATCCGCGTGTACGAGTTGAAGGCGGCACTCGATCAGACCAGGCGACGCAGTGCTCCGGGAGCTGACAGAATCACATTCCAAATGCTGCGCAACTTGGCTGATGCCGAGAAGGAGCGGCTCCTCGAGTGTTTCAACACCATCTGGGACACTGGTGTCCTCCCGGAGAGCTGGTTGGTTGCAGTGGTGACACCAATCTTGAAATCCCGGAAGCCTGCCATAGCCCTATCCTCATATAGGCCGGTGTCCCTCACTTCAGCCGCCTGCAAGGCGATGGAAAGGGTGGCACTGGCACGCCTAGAGTGGATTGCTGCCCAACTCCAGTACTTCCCGGAGCAGCAGTCAGGCTTCAGGTGTCAACGCTGCACGGCAGACTATCTCCGATGTGGTGGCCACCCTGGAGGATGCCAAAGCCACGGGGGACGTGGCAATGTTGGTGCTGCTGGACGTCAAGAGTGCCTTTGACGGACTTCCACACGCGGTCATCGAGGCCTGCCTAGACCGCCTCGGCCTGAGTGGCTGCCTCAGACGCTTCATTCCCGCATTCCTGACCGGCAGAAACTTCCGGGTGCGCGTTGGACAGGAACTCAGCGAGTCCAGGGATATTACGACTGGCGTCCCACAGGGATCGGTGCTCAGCCCTTTCCTGTTCAACATGGCTCTCGCGGGCCTACCCGCATCTTCCCGGCGGACCCACGGTTCCCTGTTCGCTGTTCCATTTATGCCGACGACGTGGCACTCTGGACCCGGGGGCCGAGGAAGTTCATGCCATCCATTCGGTGCTCGCTACAACGGGCACTAGATGCGGTGACCGCATTCCTTAGTAGTATAGGCCTCACCGTCTCCACAGCCAAGACCGAGGCCATGCTGATTCATCCACTGGCCTCAGCTCGACGCTACACAAAGCAGCTGAAGATTGCTGGCCGTGCCCTACCTTGGCAGCAAATGGTCACTTACCTGGGGCTCGCCATTGACCACCGGCTCACGTGGATTCCTGCAGCCAAAGCCGCCACTACCAAGGTGCGCCGCGTGCAGGGAGCTGTCAGCAAGCTGCAGCAACATGGCCGTGGCTGCAACACAAAGTGGGCGCTGCGGCTGAACCAGGCCGCAGCAACGTCCGTGCTCTTGTATGCCCTTCCATTGGTCAACCTCACTCGGGCCAGGAGAGAGCAGCTGGAGGGTCTGCACAGAGGTGCTATTAGGAGTATCCTAGGGCTCCCAAAGTATTCACCGGTCGCTGCAACGCTGGCAGAGGCTGGTGAATGGCCACTCTCGTTGAGGATGCTTGAACGCGCCCTGGGGCACATTGACCGCCTTCATCGTGCTCCGGATGGCGGAGACCTGCTGGCTAGACTCCACAGCCAGCCGTCCTCACGGATGGGAGGTCTGTGCCAGCTGTACGAGCAGATGATCACGGACCCTCCTGTGACAATCGTGCTGCCTCCACCACACCATCGACCAGCGGACGTCCACCTCTCGCTCAGTGGAGCGCATAAACGACAGACACCAGCTGCAGCACTGCAACAGGCTGCTGCCTGCAAACTCCACGAGGATCTGGAAGGAAGTCTGCTGGTCTACACAGATGGATCAGTCCTGGCGAACGGATCGGCCGCTGCAGCCTGCACCATCCCGGCTAGGGCGGTTCACAGACAATGTCGGATCCCCTTTGCCGCGAGCTCCACCGCGGCAGAACTAGCGGGGCTCCACCTAGCCGCCGATGTCCTGGCTGAGGACCCTCCTGGGCAACCGGTGGCAGTGCTCTGCGACTCGAAGCCAGCGCTTCAGAGCCTAATCAACCACCGCCGATCAGGGCTTACGGGGGCCCTGCTCAGCTCGAAGTTCTCGGCATTGGCTGCCACGGGGGTCACCATCTCATTTCATTGGCTGCCTTCTCATGTTGGAATAGCCGGTAATGAGGCAGCGGATACCCTCGCCAAAACCGCCCACCATCCTGAAGTGCCGCTCACACGAGCAGTCGCTTCCTCAGATTTTTCAAGGCAGCGCCTGAAAAAACTGCTCACAATCGTCCACCCGGATGCCAGAGTGGCAAATGGCAACGGTCCCAGGCCACTTCCAGAGTGTGGCCTTACCAGGAGGGAACGCGCAACGTTGCTTCGACTGCGCACGGGCTGTGTCTGGACGGCGGCGCGGCTGCACGCCAAGGGACGCTCCACATCACCGGCCTGCGAACGTTGTGGCGACCCCGAGACCCTCGAGCACCTTCTCTGTGCATGCCCAGCGCTGGCACAGGACCGCTCAAGGGTCATCACTGCCTACAGACAACAGGGTCTACCTGCTGCGACAACCAGCGACCTCCTGTTCCCGTCGCCTTCCCACCTCCGAGCTCTCCACAGCCTTTTGAAGTTTGTGGAACTGAACGAAATCTCCGCCCATCGCTAAGCGCTCGTCCCTAGCAGGCCATCGCCTCCATCACCAGCCTCCTCCATGATCGGATGAGACTCTTGCTGCTTCTTCTTCTCTTCCCTTCCTTTCAACATCTTTATCTCCTTTTCCCCCTTCCCCTGACGCTGCGCCGTGCTCCCTATTGGGCAGCAGAAATAAGCGTCACTTTCTTCTTCAATAAAATCACTACTACTCAGGGGGGTGGGGGAGAGGGGGGAAGTAGAGATAGGGAGGGTAAGTGGGGGAAGGGGTAGGTAGGACGTAGAAAGGATCAGTGGCAGCAGCTTGCCATGGCAAGGACCGCAAGGGGTGGGCAGGCGGGGGGGCCCCCTACAGGGAGGCAAGCCCCGCCACAGCGGCAAACTCCAAGAAGGATTGCAAAGCTGTGCCGGGCCTGTGGCGGGGGAAGAGGAAGTCTTCCTCTGCGGTGGCTGGAAGGCCGAGGAAGCGAATCTCGCTATGCTGCGCGATGCTTTTATACTCTGCTTTCACTCTCTCTCTCTCTCAGCTATCTCCCCTGCTCGACGAAGTACTAGTATGTGAGGAGGTGGCGCTCCGTTGCTAGGCGACTCCCGTGACGTCATCATACCAGGCGGAGGAGTTTTCTGCGTGCACCACCGTAAAACGTTTATAGATACTTTTGAAAAAGTATCTATAAACGTTGCCACCGTACTACCTCCAGCTTAAACAGCTTCGCTGTTAATAGCTCTTCGAGAAGTCATGACCACGGTGGGCAGACTTTGGCACGTGCTTGTACAAGACGCAAGGGTGGTGAACGAGATGGGACGCCTTGAATTGATAGGTTGGTCTCGGAATCCAGGAGACGGCTACGGCGGAGATCTGCTACAAGCTTAAAATGCCGTAGGAAATCAGCAGCAATAATTGGTACACGGACATCGGAGATCAAGAAGATCCATCTGAACGTCCATCGCAAGCTGATGTCAAGGCTGACAGACTTCCAACAGCGGTAGCAGGTGGTCAAGTAATAGACAGCGCCAGAATATACACGGGACCAAACGACGAGTAACGAGACAGACACAGGGCGCCATTCCCTACATACATTCTATTTCGCATAACCTGAAGAAAGTAGCGGAAAGGGCAGGAGTAAAAGTTGTTTTTACCGCACCGGAAAAGCTCGCAAAAATGTGCAGAGCGGTTAATGAAGGAAGCAAGGCATCTGTATGTACAACGAATCATCGAGATAAGCCTGTGCACTGCGCGAAAAACGTGGTCTATTCAATTCCTTTGAATTGCGGTGCATCTTACATAGGCCAAACGGGAAGGTGCCTAAATGAGAGATTGAAAGAACATAAGTACAACACAACAAAGACAATATCAGGACATCTAGGCATTCATTGTAGGGACTGCGGCTGCGCTGCTTTAATGGAAAATACCAGCATCATGTTCAAATCAGCAGACAGACTAACAAGGGAGATTGTTGAAGCCCTGGAAATAAAAAGCTGGATGAGTCCTGTGTTAGCATGCCCTCTGTCATACTCTCGGATAAGGATATCAGATTCCTTACTAGATCCCCATTTCGCGCGCAGTAGGCTTGGCCATGTGATGCAAGTGACAGTTTCCTTTTTTGTGTTTATTCATGTTCAGCCAGTATACATATTCTGCGCTTTTTGTGAATAAACCTTCAGTTGTTAGTGCGCCCTGTGTCTGTCTCGTTACTCGTCGTTTGGTCCCGTGTATATTCTGGCGCTGTCTATTACTTGATGATGAAGAACCAACTAGCCCAAAAACACGTCCTTACCGGTAGCAGGTGGGGTTGTGAGGCGTCGGCGGCGGTCCTCCAGCGTAGGAGGGATTACGCACACTTCCGCACCAGTATCGATGAGATAACGCACATTAGTGATGCAGTTGGTGACGTGGAATAGGCGGCTAGACGTGGGGCCGAACGCACTCGCCGCCTTCAGTGCAAGGCCGGCGCTTTTCCCGCAAACATGCAAGATTGGCGGCACTGACGAGCGTGTGCTCCGTACCGGTGGTGGTACCAACACATGCCACGGTGGGTACTCGGCGAACTGCCGCGACTGCGGTAGTGGCGTCGGTCTCGTGACGTGCTACAATGGTGGCTGCCCTTGAGCAAGTCATCTGGGCGGTCAGCTGGTCGACCTCGCGGTTGAGCATCGGTTGAGGTTTCTGCTGGCGTAGCCGAGGAAATGAGAATGGCCTTTCGAACTCGGGTGGACGAGCAGGTGGCGTGTTGCCGTCCGGCATCCATGGTCACCAATTGTGAGAAGACGTGTGGTTTATGATCTCCCACATTTACTCATCGGTCGAACGCAGGCTAAATTTTCGAACGCTATGGCCCACTCGTTCCTTGTTCGAGCTATGGCTCGAGCGCGCGGTGCGCGGAGCTGCGTGCTCAGGCACCACTTCGTTATCGTCAATCAAACGCCGATGGCTCGCCATAGCTATAACGTAGACGTTACATACGAATGTCGATAAACATCGCTTGACAGCATCTTATAAACCTATATACAAGAGCCACTCTAGTGAAGCGTGAATCGCTTTAAATTATACATTTTATTACAGAGAAACTGTGCTTTGTAAGGCCGCCCGGTAGAGCCAGCATTGCAAGACGTAGCGTTCGCGTAAGCTTCAGCGTGCATCACGCTTAAGTCTGGCAGCTTGAGCTTTCGTAATTTACTCATATGCGTTACAAAGAAAACTAAACGTAAATGAGCGGTCAACCACACATGATCCTGTAGCATGCTATGGTTCACCAAAGTCCCGGAGGGTGACGAACAAGTTCACTATTTTATAGCGAAGCTGTATATGTCTAGCCGATCTGGTCGTCCATCACCTGTACGCGGAAACTATCATCATCAGCAATGGCTCGAGCGTCGTCGCTGTCTTCCACAGCTGGCTCGTTGGCTCCCCTCGGCGCAACCGCGCGAACGTGATCGTGCCACTGCTCCCGCGTTCGTCGTCGTCGTCGTCGTCTTCTTCTATAGCTGGCTCCATTACCGCTCATCATTCCAGCTCAGAATTTCACTTTTCTTCTGTCGTCGTAATGGGGAGGTCCCGTTTACGGGAGTATGAGCCATTCATTGTCTTACGTAACGGACAGACTTAAGGTTGAAGCAGTTCAATTTCGAAGAATCGCAAGTGGCAATGCGACAACGGCGGACTGCGGGCACACCGTGCAGTGACGCCATTCTCTCCATCGCAGCCGCAACCTGATTAAGAAACGTAACGACGTAAGCAATAATGGATAAACACTTTAATGTGCCGTCGGCATTAATCCAGTCATAAACACAGGGGACGCACGACTCAGCTTCACTGGTTAACCATCTGCAAGGAGTGCTTGGGCGGTGATTTTTTGATATATAGGGCTTTAAAAGACACCTTAAAATACTTGTCCTTGCGTCGCCTTGGCCGATCCGCCACAGTGGGTATGCGCCGCACTTTCTACGTTCATCATCACCATCATCATCATCGTTCCTTGCTTCGGTGCTCAGGCGTCTCCTGTCTCTCGCCGTGCGACTACGTGTTCCTTGCGCGCGCGCCGTCGGTCAGAGGTAAGCAGTCCACCGCCAGCTGGTCGAAGTGCGAAGATCCACGATCCTCGTCGACGCCAATCGATTCCGCCATGTCGAAGAAGATCTGCGTTGTCCCGCTGTGTCCCGCGAAGGAATCGGACGTGCCGTACCACAAGTTCCCTCGCGGTCGTCGCCACGGCGGCAGCGGTGGATCGACTTCGTCCGAGCCTCGGGACGCGGGGACACGTGGACCCCGCGCGAGAGTAGCCGAATTTGCTCGCGCCACTTCGCGCCGTCCTGCTACAAGGAGCATCCGGCGCGCCTGGCTCAGCTCGGCATCTCGACGAAGGGGCTATTCCTCGAGCCCGGAGCGCTGCCGACCGTCTACCCCGGCCCGCCGTGTTCGGGCAGGGGCCAGTGTCTCCGCTGCGCCGCTCACCAAGCGTCCACGACACGAGGTTCGTATACGCGGTCGCCGAGTATACAGTCGAGCACCTCTGTATACAATAACGAACGCCTCTGTAACGAAATGACATGCATATAGAGATGGAATAACTCTGTCCCGGTTCCTTTGTGTGATCTGTGTGGTGCGCGAACTTTACAACGAAGTGAGCGGTACAACGAATTACATCAGAGGCCCCTTGCACTTCGTTATAAAGGCGTTCGACTGTATGTAGTTTGCAGCCACGCGCTCGAATGGTGCGCGCTTGGGAGTAAAGGAAGTAGTGCAGGAGTGTATGGCGCTGGGTTCTATAACATGCAACTTAATTCTGCAGAGATATATAGCCACGTCAGCAGCACGTACCGACTCATGAACTGCAACTGTACCGTGGCAGCTCGATGATAACTTTTTTCTTTCTTTTTTTACATAACGTTATAGAATGAGGAAAGAGGCCACGCTCGCTAAATGTTGCGCATGATCTGGAAAACCTAAAAAAATGGCAAATCAATATTTAATGTCGTCCAGGCGTTTGCATAGTCCTTGACATTATGGTAAGCTGGCACGGGAGATCGAAGGTAGTGTCGCGGCCGCCGTGTTATATATTGAGCCTCCGCGCTTGGTTAATCGTTCACCTGTATTGTAACCGAGAATAGTATAATTTTGCGCCAACTTGCTATATTGCTTTCGCTGTTTGCTAAAGGGCGCCTCGCGATGCTCCGTCAAAATGTGGTTACATGCCGGCAGTTTGGGTCTAAGAAACGTTCTACCGCACAATTTTAAAGACGGTTTAGTAACAGTCGAGGGAGAAGCAAATTATATATCGCGAGGGCTATGGTGCATGCAAGGAGGTCTACTACCTGCCCCACAGCAGGTGCTATCTCCCCCTTGCCTCGATTAGCCAACTCCTCTTGGTAGCAAGCCTGTGCACTCTTTACGACGTGATGGTATACTTGGACCGAAATTTCCATTGCCAAGCCCTGCATTACGAAAGCGGTGACATCAAATCACCTCGGCTTACTCGGGAGCATAGGCGTATCTACCGGGGGGGCAGGGGGGGCACTTGCCCCCCCCCACTGTCAAAAGTGGGGGGGGGGAGGGCAAAGTATGCCATTTGCCCCCCCCCACTTTCGAAAGCGGGCACTTTCGGCTACACATTGGAAAGTCCAACAAAACTACTGCTGAAGCTAAATTTTATTTCTTAATAGAGTCACACGTTATGCTTTTCTTTACTGCGTATCACCGGTTTGGGCAGCGAGTATTGTGCCTCCTCGTACACACTTGCATTGCCCAGAAGTCCTGGCGCTGGACAGTTCCCGCAGTTACAAATTACCGCCTAACCATACTTGAAAAAAACAAAACAATCGGCTTGATATATTTAACCTTCGGGCGAGGGGAGAGGTCTGGATAAAGTATTTTAATCAGCCGCACCCAACGAAGGGTGTGCCTTACTGCATGAAATGGTTGGATTATCAAATGCTGGAACTATATACTGAATCTTCGTCCAGAGATAGTCTACGTAGCGTTGCAGTATAAATATATATCTTATCACCATCAAAATCTAATCAAACCACTTACAGGTCTTACTGCCGATTTTTTTTTCTGTAATCACGACTTATCGTATATTTATTTATTTATTCATTTACTAATGATACCTCAAAGGTCCCAGAACGGGACAATACACGAGGGGTGGGCACGTAGAAAAATGGCGGGACAGGTTAGTGGCGTGACTTGAAAGATTGTCTTCAATATCAGTTTTGAAACGGGAAATGTCGGTAATGAGGGCGATGTCAGAAGGAAGGGTATTCAATTCTCGGGCTGTGTGCAAAAAAAAAAAAAAAAAAAAAAAAACGCTGATAGATAGTGGAATGGGCGCGTGGTAGATACACAGGATTGGAATGCGTATGGCGGGAGAAACGATGCGCTGGAATGATGATTTGGTTATCTGTGTGCAGCGAATGAAAGAACCTAAAAAATTAAAAAAAGACGAGCACTTTTGCGGCGGTAGGTGAGTGAGGGAAGACACAACCAGGATTTTAAGGCTTAGACACATGTATTACGGGAGTAGTGAGAGAGAATGAACCTGGCAGCACGGTTCTGAACCGATTCAAGGGAATTAATCATATTAACCTGGTGGTTGTCATAGATAACACAGGCATATTCTAGTTTAGAACGGTTTAGGGTTTTATATGCACGTTCATTTATTCATGATACCTCAAAGGTCCCAGAACGGGACATTACATGAGGGTCTGCGAGGTGATATGTTCATGAAATTGACCTCGGTCGAACGTGCTGAGTCATTTCAGTGCCAATAGAACACTTGACTGAATTTTTTCTAAAGGCCTGTGTCACTTCTGCTTTTATCGATTTCATTTTCAGGCCGTTTCTGAATAAGGGCTACCCTACTACTTGTTTGCCGGCAGGAGCAAGAACAGCAGATATTTTATATTTTGAAGAAATGAAGACCACCTTATTGTGACGTGTTCCGAAATTTGAACTGCGGTGGTTGCTTACGTACTCTAAAAACCACTACTGAATACTCGCTTTCACCAGTTTTTATGCTTTATACACGGCATTTAGTTGTTGATCCCGGTATCCTCAGTAAACTATGCGGGGCACGGTGTTAATATTTATTCGAAGTACGAAACAATATCCTGAGTGACGAGCAATAAATGTTTTTTTTTTTGTGTGTGTGTGTAGGTTTATTGCAAGCCTTTGTAGAAAGTTACATATTGAAGTGTTCCAGGGTGCCATACCACCGCTTTCCCCGGCTCCTAAAACAATTGCCTGAGATATGGACTTGAAATTCCATGAAAATAGGGAGAACTTTAAGCGCAATGCGTTGTGAAAATCTCACGTTCCTGCTTTATATGCAAGTGTTGCCGATAATTACTAAAACCCTGTTTTCCCATTTGTTCCGTGTACCATACGGGATGCGTATAGGTTGCTTCTCCGGTGTCCTCGGTGAGCTAAACAAGGCATCTTGTTTATATCTGGGGATAATGAAATTTTCTGACGAGGTAAGATGTGTATTGATGAATTTCTGCTTTTTAAAATTTTCAGCAAGAAGTGCTTCAAAGCATTACAAGGGGACAAGGTTTAAAACGGAACACTAATATAGGGGTAACTTTTCAAAGTATGCGATGTAATTACAGGAAACTGAAACATTTAGTGCACCTGTTGGAAAAAAAAAAAACAGCTTGACTAAAAATCGGGTTGTAATTCACCAAGCTCGCACACCTCTGCCGTCTTTTTCATTTTAGTATAGAGAGTAATTTATGTTGATTGTACTTCGTTCTGTATAACCTCGACAGTACTATTACCTTAACTAGCGATACATTTATGCTGTAGACTTAAACAACAAGTAAAATTCTTTGTTTAATTAGTAAAATTGACTGCAACAAATGTGATTTTTTTTTTGTGAGCTGCACTGCTGCTACTGGGTTGGATCAGGGACCTCTGGGCACTCAATGCCATTTGTCCCTGTTTCACATATAGATTTTACAGCGACAACAAATAAATGCAAGTTGAAATAATTTTTCGGGCCTCGATGGTTCACCATGTGTTATTGAGAAATAGGCCTATTGTTACACATAAAAATACCTGACAGATGCATTTCCACGCTTTTTCACTTATTAAAATAATAATTAATATATATATATATATATATATATATATATATATATATATATATATAGAGAGAGAGAGAGAGAGAGAGAGAGAGAGAGAGTCAGATCTGCGGTTTGCCCCCCCACTCGAGAAATAGTTGGTACGCCTCTGCTCGGGAGCGTCCCCGAAAGAAGCCGGGTGTGGCCTTCTGTTTGAACTTTAAGCTGTTTTTCGCGTGGTACAGTTCTCGGCAATTGAAACGCGATGCTCGGAGCGCGTGGTTGCTTGACACTTGTTGCGCCACCGGTTTTATAGCGCAGCTCACGGGCGTAACCAAGCGAACGAGCACAGCGACGGATGAAAGAGCGAACACGGAGCGCAGCGGGGGATGAAAGACGGTAGGAGGAAAGCGTAGGAGGAGGGCGTGGCGAAAGCTTGAGAAGAAAAGCGTAGTGCGGCGACGATGGCTACGAGATGGCGCCAGAGTAGCGCGCTTCGTATGCGAGGTCTGTCTGCGGCGGCTGCTGTGAAAGGCGCCCACGCGTCACTCACGCGCTGCCTATCGCGATCTCCAGATTAACGAGGCAGTCGCGCCGCACTTTGCTTCGTTTGCAATGTGCCGCATGAGACAGATTGTCCGCACCAGCCAATATATCGTGAAATGAAACACGTATGGAGCGGCACTCAAATTTCGCATTAGGTATCGTAATCGTCGGTGAAATTTTTGTATCACATGAAAGCGAGAGCCTGTGTGAACCATTGCATTCGGTCCCTCAGTATTTGGTGAATTAGAATATGGTCTAGTTCACTATATAAACCTCAGTATAGTGTTCTAGTTCACTATGCCACTCAACAACCACCCAGCGCTCACTGGTATCGCAAAAAGCGCCGGCCGCCATATGTGGTCCGAGTATCGCGTTTCAACCGCTCAGCAGGCACGATCCTCACCACGTTATCTATATAAGCACCAGCCTTGCTTGCAAGGTCCACACTGCGAGGGGCTCTTTGCATTGGCATTAAAGAGAACGGCTTGGACTGTTCAAACTGCATGATCAACAATTATTTTAAAGCTATATTTGCGTTATTTCGTGCTAAAAGGTTGATGAGTGGAAGAGATAATGCATGCCAAACTTCCACGTTCTTGAATTTCGCTACGAAACCTGGGCAAAACAGTTCAGACTGATAAGGAATGATTCTAAGACTGTTTCTTTTTTTCGCGCTAATGCACGGCACCGGTAAGTCAATGTGATGGTCTCCTGGCCCGTCAAGCTGTTTTCTTGCAGTTTTTAGCCCAGGAGTCAGCCAGGATATTTTCTGGTAAACTAAGAGAATTGAAAAATGGATGGATTTCAACGCATTTCCCCACATTTGAGGCTATGTCAAGCAGTTGAAGTTATCAAAACTTGCCAAGTTCAGTATTAGGATCGCTTAGAATACATTTTAGTCCATATTTAAAGGCAAAATATTCAGCGGTGATTAGTGGGATACGTTAGCGTTACGTCGCACCTCTTCAAGGCCTCGGATCCATAATTTAAACAGCATTGACCACATTTCTAAGTACTGTTCAGGAGCGCACTCGACACTCATCCTAGCTCTTCGAGGAGCGAAGCGTAACTGACGGTGGTCCGGAGCAGATCACCGTCAGTTGTACTATATATTGTACTATATATATACTTTTAAAACACCTTTTAAAAGCAACTATATATATATATATATATATATATATATATATATATATATATATATATAGTTGCTTTTAAAAGGTCCTTTTAAAAGCGGCACACCGCCACTTCCGAAGAATACCCCTGAAGAAGGAGCCGAATTGGTTCCGAAACGTCGGGCTAGTAAATTTCCAAAGGACCTTTTAAAAGCGGCACACCGCCACCTCAGAAGAATACCCCCTGTCCTTTTTAAAAGCGGCACACCGCCACCTCCGAAGAATACCCCCCTGAAGAGGAGCCGAATTGGTTCCGAAACGTCGGGCTAGTAAATTTCCTTATTTGGTTGGAGTCAATCTCTAAGTCTTAATCAATTTTCCCAAGCAGAAAGGTAATTCTGTCGAAATGTTTAGCTTCAAATGTTTCACACGTGTATCGACAGTCGATCATAATTCCTGTCTAAAGGGGTTAAAATTAGATCAAAAGTGTCAGTGAGACAATTTTGGAGCAGCATGAAAAACTCCCGATACAGCTTTCTGTTGCTCAATACGTGCTACAAAGTGTTTTTCAGAGCGTGAATGAAGCCCGCGAATACACGCAAAACTGCCGCGCGACTGGCCGCTCAAGGCACTTTGCGTGCATTCGCGGGCTTCTTAAAAGAAGACTATGCCGCGGGATGGGTACTATGTATTCGAGATGTGGATCACAGCGCACCTTTCGCGACAATTGAGCAAGCGGAGACAGCCCTTACGTACTTCAGCAAACACTGTGAAAGGTTCAGGATCTTGAAGGAGGAGTTCTTGCAGATGACGCGAGGGACGGAAGAGAAATGGAAAGTGACCCTGAATAACATCACAACGCAATTGATAGAGCACATCCAAACCACAGAGAATGAAAGACGTGCGCTAAGAGCTGGCTGAGGAAAGAGACTGGGGTGTAGCTCTCCACACGCAAGCTGAAGAGCTTCGGAAAGCCCCTCAGCCCCCTCTGGACGCAGGCTCAAGGGCAGTAAACGACCACCCGTCCCAAAACAGCGCCGCAGTGGAAGAGCGTTTGGGCCCGATGTCTGGTCGTGCAATGACAGATGACAATATTGCATGGCCACTTAGGAATAATTTAAGCTCAAACAACAAGGACAGGACGTCTGAAAAACCACGGGAAGCAAGGTCTAAAGATCCAAAAAGAGGACAAAAATGGGAGGTTGTGCTAGGAGAGAGAGAGAAAAGGTAGAAAAAGGAACAGAAAATGCGGATGCAGAAAACTTCGACATTAGTAGATCCTCGCTCTGCCACTCCGTTGGCTCAAGCATACCATAAGAACACGGCGATCAATTGACGAGAAAGATTCTCTGCCTGCCACTCTGTCGGCTCAAGAAAGCCATAAGAACACGGAACTTGACAAAAAGAAACAGCACCATGCATTCTTCTATGGAGACGAGAGTGCCGCCGCGGTGGCTCAGTCAGCTAAGGCGTTGCGCTGCTGAGCACGAGATCGCGGGATCGAATCCCGGCCGCGGCGGCCGCATTTCGATGGACTCGAAATGCAAGAACGCCGGGTGCTGGCGTTGTAGTGCACGTTGATCGAACCCCAGGTAGCCAAATTAATTCAGAGCTCTCCACTACGGTGTGCCTCATAATCAGAACTGGGTTTGGCACTCAAAACCCCAGAAAGAGGAAGAAGAAAGTGCCGCCAGATTGAAACACGCAGTCCTTCGCAAGGTGAAATGGAACAAGCTTGTTCGCTACCGGGTGGATGAGGCTGCCGCTGTCCAGGAGATTATTTCAAAAGCGGATTCTGCAGCAGATATTTGGAGCGTAGCTAAAGCCACGATCGCCCTGCATGCAGGCCTCAGCAACCTGCTTTTCTGAAAAGCCAAGAGCCAGAAGAGGTAGCCCAAACCCTGAAGTCCAGCATACTGGCATGGAAAACGAGAGGCAGTGGACACTTTGTAGTATACGGGACACCAGAAGCAATCCCAGGCAAAGAAACTAACCATGAGAACGTTAAAACCTTGAATGAATATGTCTTAGCCAGGTGTGCGTTGATTTGGGACCACGAGTATAGTTTGTGCTGCCAAGGGGGAAAGAGAATCGAGGGTGACCGACAAGAACGACCATACAGTGCACAGTATGCTGGGTGTCGCTTAGGTCACAAGCTTTTCTCTCTTTTCGGGCAACGTCCAACTGGTGTAGCCCAGAAATTGACATGGTGGTCAAGAAACCCCGCTGCCCCGATTATAGCAGCCCTAGCGAAAGCGAGGCTCCAAATGTCAAGGAAGAAGCAGCCGCCCACTCGCAAAACAAACTCCCAATATCCAACCAGTAAGACCAACCAGCAGACGCCGGCATCACATGAGGGCTAAATTCACGAATGTTGGCTTCCTAAATGACACAGACCCCGTGAACGAGGCGCAGACGCCGGACCAAATTCCAAAGCCGACTTATCAGCTTTCGAAAATATACCCACGAAAGCAAGAAAAATTAGTAATGGGCCCTCGGGTGCGCCAGCGAACGCCAGTTGCTGTCCAAAGACCAAGTCCGAGCCCAGAGTTGTCAAAACACAACAAAATATATTCTTCCAAACAGGTAGTTACACGTGCACACTTGCACACTTAGGCTAGACACAACACAATACAAATCGGATGGGTATTCACAAACACAGGAAAATAATTAACGACAAGCACTAAGGGTCCAACCGTAAAGTACAAAGTGAATAGGAACACTAAGTGTCCAATTGTATTCACACGTGCTGGTTGGTCTTGGAATCAGACGATCTCGGCGTAGCTCGGGGCAAATCTCGAAGAAGTAACTTCTTCCGGAAATGCAGACACTCAATGAACTCGTCGACTGGCTTGGCGGGGAATCCCCTTCCGCAGACGGTCAACCTTCACGTTACATCTCTTCACCAGAGCGGTCTCGTCTCTTTTCTGATTCTCGCACGGTGGTTTTATACTCTCCGTCGAGGTTCTCGAACCTTCCTATCGGAGTCGTGATCCGTAGCATGGCCAAAGCCTGGGAACCTTCTAGTTTTTTCTCGCGCCTTCGACCGCCGCCGTTGGAGCGTCGTCGAAGGGGGGGGGGGGGGTGAGTCATCCTGTCGTCGCACGCAAATGCTGTAGTAATCTCTTTCTCGACTCTCCGGGTGAGAAGGTGTCTCCGCGCCCGTGCTCTCTCTCTCTCTGGTTACCGTCGCCTCGACTTCTAGACTCCGTTGGTCACGTCGGCTATGCGCTCTCCCCCTCAGTTGAAACTGTCGCGGTGCGGGCGTGCTTCTTTCGCTGGCTTCCGTGACACGCGGCGCGCGCTTTTATTACGCGCTCTTTTGTGACACTAAACATGCGTGGAGCGAGGAAGCTAAGCAAATGGGAAGAGCTGTACATGACGTTAGACTCCGAAACCATAAAGTTAAACTACTCAGCAGCAGAGACGCATCTTCGTGGACAGGAGCCACCACCGGTTAACCCAATGTGGCAGTGGGCAGGCAACAACCGCACAGGGGAAGCACGCAAAGGCGGGGGCATTGGCTTCCTATGGAGGAATGTAGCAGTGTGGGAGAAACTACTGCACCATGTGCAGTGAACACATGTGGATCCATGGAGCGATTTTGGGGATTCGATCAAGCGATGTGCGCCCGAGAAGTTGAAGTTGCTCGCCAGCGCAGGCAAGCTAATCCCAACATCGTGAAAAGAATAGCTAAACACAAGTTAAACACAGGATAAAAACAAGATAACACAATGAAAACATGAGGAAAACACCGGCGAATCATTGCTCCGCACTTCCCCAGCTTTCACGTTGAGTGGAACTGCATTACTGAGTTTACCATTGCAGTGTGTGTGTGTGTGTGTGTGTGTGTGTGTGTGTGTGTGTGTGTGTGTGTGTGTGTGTGTGTGTGTGTGTGTGTGTGTGTGTGTGTGTGTGTGTGTGTGTGTGTGTTGTGTGTGTGTGTGTGTGTGTGTGTGTGTGTGTGTGTGTGTGTGTGTGTGTGTGTGTGTGTGTGTGTGTGTGTGTGTGTGTGTGTGTGTGCGCGTGTGTGCGTGCGTGCGTGCGTGCGTGCGTGCGTGCGTGCGTGCGTGCGTGCGTGCGTGCGTGCGTGTGTGTGTGTGTGTGTGTGTGTGTGTGTGTGTGTGTGTGTGTGCGTGCGTGCGTGCGTGCGTGCGTGCGTGCGTGCGTGCGTGCGTGCGTGCGTGCGTGTGCGTGTGTGTGTGTGTGTGTGAGTGTGCGCGTGTGTGTGTGTGTGTGTAGAGGTCGAGACAAGGGAGGAGAAACCAAACAAAAATGCCAAAAGATAACCGGAAGTCACGTGATCCAACGCCCCCGTGAAATTTGAGGGGGCGGGTGTTTTGAAATAAAGGAATGCGCCTTTATAAATAAAGGTACGGATTGCCTTTAGCGCGGAGAGGCAACACAGGTGGCGAGGGCAGACGTTACTGTAGATGCCGTGGGTTATACCAGTGTTGTGCTTACAAATGGCGCCATGATTGTACCTTAATAACTTCGTCAGTTTGATTGCAAAATAAAGAGTAAGAAAGGTCTGCCAGGAGCGAGTTCATTGCAGTCCGTCCATCTCTAGTTTCGACTGAGCATACAAATATTTGATTGTTATAGCAATTATAAGCACATTTCCGCCGTCGCTGTGAGGTTCCGTGTGAAGTCCAAATGCGGGAACATCGTCGCCGTGCGCCGTGCGCTATATGTGCGAGTGAAAGCTTGCGAGGGTCAGGATCGCGGCTCAATCACGCGCGCGCGAGGGAGAAAGGCAAGGCGGAAGAGCGCTTCTTCTGTCGCGCGCAAGGCACGGAAGGGGGGGGGGGGGGGGGGGGCGTTTTATTTCGGTGGTGGCCGCGAGGGCCCCATATCATGAAAGCGACTTGCGACGTGGAAAAAGTGCGCGCCCGCGCGGCCCTCATCTTCAAAGCATACGGTGATGTGGACAAAGTGCAACAACTAGTGCCGGTAGCTTCGTATGGGCTGTGCTTTCGAATTCGTCGAAGCGGGAGATGGTACGAAGGTCAATTCGCTCGCTGCTGCGGCCGCGCCTCCTCACTCCAGCATTTTGACAGCGAGTTACCGCGGTCATCTAGCGAGAAGTGTTCATGTTTACCTAGGCACGCGTTACACCGTGTTCGTTAATTTAGTTAGCAAGCGAATGTTTACAAGTTTATACGGCCGATAAAACTATCCTTAGTATAGTTGTCTACTAACTTGCTCTCGCAATCGATGCTTCGCCTTTCGGGCGCAATTGCGACATTTTATTGCGATAGCAATTATATGGACACTCAAAAGCAGATTTCTGCCGTCGGCGTCGCGTCGCCGTCGCCGTGAGGTTCCGTATGACGTCAATGGAGATGAAATCGTCGCCGCGCGCCGAGCGCTGTATGTGCGAGTGAAAGAGCGCGAGGGACGCGTGCTTTCACGGGGAGTGAACGCACGGCGAAGAACAAACGCGCGTTCTGCGCTGTGCTCCCTTAAAGGCTGCAGAAGTAGGCGTCTCTTTCCTCCTCTACAATCACCATATATGTAGAGCAAACGTGCCTTCTTCCGACGCGCGAAATGGCGTGGGGGAGGGGGGGGAGAGAAGGGAGGCGACGTTTAGCTGCGGCACCAAGTGCCTATGGCGCTGAGCCGTGCTCCCTCAAGGGCTGCAGAAGATAGCGCCAACCTTTCCCTTTCCCTCAAGAACCACTTACTTACCAAGTGCCTATTTATATGAGAGGCTCCGGCAACAGTCACCAACGCCGCACGCATTTTGAGCGAACGCGGGCAAAACGCCGACGGCGTCGACAACAGTTCTGCGTGTTGCCGGTGCTGCTGCATGTCCAAGTTTATACAGCTGATAAAGCTGCTATCATTACTCCGTATAGCTCTCTTCAAATTTGCTATCGCAATTGATGCTTCGCCTTTCAGGTGAAACTGCGACAACTTTTTTCTTTCAGCTTATAACATGGGCAAGTGAACGGTATATATATTACGATATTGCACCCTTAATTCATCTACTGCATTGTGAACTGTTCTCACGTCTTACTTATTCCGTTAGCAAATGCTAAAGCATTGTACGTCATGGAATTGGCGCACAAACAGTCTATGGCGATGTTGTTGCGAGCTTCCCAATTAACAGTGTGCAGGGGTATCTAGAGGAAGCTTGAGAGGTATCTGCACTTGACTTTATATAACTTTATATAATATACCAGTGGCCAGGATTCTTATATAATCAGTACAGAATAGCTCTTGACCAGAGGAGCAATCGTCGTTGAGAAGTCAGAGTAATCTTCAGGCAAAGGTCGAGTCAATTGGGCTGCATAAATACAAGACTACTGATCGACATCTCAGTTGCGAGGAGACATGGTTTACCTGCCGGCAAAGCGATCGCGTCGGACGCTCGGAAGGAAATCGAAGCGTTCGGGAAAGAGTTTACGTTTCTAAATGTAAAATTATCTCTTTTAGCCGCAAGCATACTAGCTCTACGTTTTTTATCGCATATATAACATCACTATTTTGCATGATACTCAATATGAACATCTTGGTCTTCGACTTTTTCGTTGTCAACGCACATTGCATACATATGCGCCAATTCTTCGAGATCATTAGGGTACATACGCCGCAAGTTAAATAATTCTACTAAAGATATTCGATAAACAAGCTTAATTACCTAACATTTATTCGACCTCAGCTTGAATAGGCTGCATCCGCCTGGTCTCCCCATCAGAAATATTTGATCGAAAAACTCGAATCTATGCACAATAGGGCCACGCGTTTTATCTCACGTTGTTATGACTATAATAAAAGCGTAACACAGATTAAACTCGACCTCTCACTACAGCCCTTGCATGATCGCCGTGATATAGCCCTGCTATCCGTATTTCATAAATACGTCCATATTAGCACAGCGCCATCATTTCTCCCTCCTGAAACTCCTCATTACAGGTCACAGCGGTTGTACAATCGGTTCAATTTTATGCGCATCTACTGAAAGACTAATTCATTTAACTACTCCGCTCTTCCAAGAGCCATTCGTCTTTGTAAAGACCTTTCTAACAGCATAGTTTATGAGAGTGACCAAGAAAATTTCCGGCTTCTTCTAACAACGCATTTTTCAAACAACTCTACATAACCTATAACTTATTTTGTCTTTGACTTTCCCGTTATTAATGTGCAACTACGCCTTAAACAGTGTTTTGTTATAGCCTATATATAGTGGTCTTGCTCGCTCTGTAATTCTACTGATTATATTTTACTGTGTGAAATTTGTTGTTGAATGAGCTGTCGCGTTCAAAAGCGTTCGGTTTGTTCCTTGTACATATTGTAACAAGATATATATTTACTGTGTATTGGCGCATTTCTTACCCTATATTTTCTCTCTCTCTCTCTCTCTCTCTCTCTCTCTCTCTCTCTCTCTATATATATATATATATATATATATATATATATATATTCTAATTATTGTATCCGTTACCTTTGATTGTACTCCCCCCCCCTTACACAATGCCTAGGGGCCTGTAAGGCAGCTTTAAATAAACAAACAAATCAATGAATGAGAGACGGGCAAGCTGGCTCCGCCCAACTTTAGCACATTCTGCACAGATGCGCTCTCGGCAAAGATCGAGTACCCTTTGGCGGTGTAGTTTTCGGGCGTTCATCTCCATCCTCTTATGCGCGCTCCTCCAGACATTAGGTATGCAAATTCTACCGATGAATTACAATGGTCAGTTGAAGCCGCGCGTTAACGACGTGGCTATAGTCGTGCGCGCGGAGCATCGTTCGTCTCAGCGGACCAACATTGTGAGGAAGCTGAGATTGCGCGGAAATATTACAAAAAAAAAAAAAGAAAGAAAACGGGCAGTGGATAGAATACCTGTAGAATGAGGACATCTCAATTGTTGTGAGCCTGAACTTGCGATAATCAACGTGTCCAATTCGGACAGGAGTGTCGACATGAATATTGAGGCTGAAAGATCGAAATGCATGAGTATATAAGAGCAAGAGTCTAATACTATAGACGGGTGTCGCACGCCGCACTTTCAATCGCGATCGAGCCAGATTAGCTAAGAAAATTTCTTTTGTCGAAAGCGAAACGACGCTTTTGTACATATATACGTCAGAGGATGTCATTTTGTATGTCACATGAAGACCACAGAAGTAGCTTGCGTATAACTGAATTATTGACCTTGAGATCAATACGGTCTCTTGAGAAGCCGCGTTGCATCAAAGTCCAGGCACCCAATTGCTCCAGATTTGACGACGTCGCAGTCGCACGGTTGGCTGGATCGCCAAGCGCGATGAGTATGAAACTATGAGCTCATCGCGCACGTGCGAGCTGTTCTGGACGCTATTATATTAACTGGAGCAAATGGTTTAGCTGGCTTGGTTGAGTCTACAGCTGAGTCTGTCGCATATTTTTTTTTATTGCGATAGCAATTATATGGACACTCAAAAGCAGATTTCTGCCGTCGGCGTCGCCGTCGCCGTCGCCGTGAGGTTCCGTATGACGCATTTGGAGATGAAATCGTCGCCGCGCGCCGCCGAACGCTGTATGTGCGAGTGAAAGGGCGCGAGGGACGCGCGAACAGGGAGGGAACGCACGGCGGAGAACAAACGCGCGTTCTGCGCCATGCTCGCTTAAGGGCTGCAGAAGTAGGCGTCTCTTTTCTCCTTTACAATGACCATATATTGTAGAGCAAACGCGCCTTCTTCAGACGCGCGAGAGTCCGTGGGGGAGGGGGAGGGAAGGGAGCCGACGTTTAGCTGCGGCACCAAGTGCCTATTATATCAGAGGCTCCAGCAACAGTCACCAACGCCGCACGCTTGAGCTAACGCGGCAAAACGCCGATGGCGTCGACAACAGTTCTGCGTGTTGTTGCTACCAGAGCCGCTCACCTTACTTCGTATGACATTGCTCTGTTGCTATCGCATTCATGCTTCGCCCTTAGGGCGAAACTGTGACATTTTTTTCTTTCGTAATTAACCTTTTACACTTCTAACGCTTTCGAAAGCTGTGTAAAAATCGTGTACACCAAGATATTGTGATCAACAGCAAAAGCGCTGATGAAAGTAATGATATTTAAAATATGTCGCTCTTATCTTGAGACACTCATGATTGGAATTGTGCGTATTTGGATACGGTGTGTAAAATGTTTCAGTAAAATGAGTGGGAAGGTAGATGGTTGGGTGTTCTTGTTCGGTTGTCAGTATGTATAGCGGGCTCACTTCCTTGTTTTTCACTACGTCATGCACCAGGCATAATTTTCAAGCGGTTGGATAAGTGTTTTTCAAGCTTTTCAATGCACGAAATCGTTGATCTTGTCATATCTGATGTTCGGCCTGTAGTGATCGAGTTTTCACGTGGAGTCCACATTCTGTAAAGTGGACAAAACTCACTAAAGAATTAAAAATTCTTAATCATTGCTGCAGCTGTACGCTTTCTATGATTCTTAAGATGCAAGAAATGTGGTGAACGTAAGTTTCAATCAACAGGATAAAGTGGCGTCTGAAAGGGTTAATACGCTTCACTGCATAGGAAACTGTACTGCGGCGAAGCTAACGTTGTGCAGTGGCGCTTGTGGTGCAAAGCGCGCCTGCTCATGCTGTGAGCCTAGTGAACATCTCGTTAGGGCATTCTTATTCGCGCGGCCAATCATGTTAATAAAGCTATAAAGTTTATCCGGTGTTTAAAACCGCATTCTGCAACGCTCTTTAGACCCTTGCCGGTCTGTTTATTGGGTAATGGCTGCAACGTTTTTAAATGATTAAATATGTCAAACAAAATTACTCTTAGGTTGTGACAGAAGCAGGCTGATCTCGTGTCTTTCCAATATGCATACAAGCACTGATGGTGACTCGGATAAAGACAGCAAAACTCAAATTAGGGAGGAAAAAAAGAAAAATGCATAGCCAGAATGCACATCAAAATCGTAGAAATGCTCCCGGCCAGACTTCAAGGTGAGTGTCGAGCATGTCATGTTTTGCATAAAGCCAGCAGAGCAATAGCATTTGGCTTTTGCAGTGAGCATTATAATATAATTATTGTGGTCTGCAGTTCTATATAATGCTATAACAATTCAGAAATATTCCATTCATCTGGAAATGTGAGCTGAAGTAGTTTCAATGTTGTTCTGCATAAGCAGCCAATTCTAGCACGAAAATACTAACAATTAAAATAGAATAATTAGAAGCAGCAGATTCGTAAAGTTACTATCTGTGAATTAATTATTAATTTCCATCGTCATATACCAGCAAGGACATTTAGGCGCAAAAACGGGCAAATCAAAGAGGACTGCACAAATGTACGCATTGTTACCATTAACACGGTTCACCGCGCGAATAAACATGATTAACCGCGCGAATAAGAATGTCCTGAACGAGATCGATCGATGTTTACTCTCGTTAGCGTGCATGAGCAAGCTTCGCACCATGCAGCACCACTGCACGAAAGGAAACGTCTCTCTGCACACTACGAACATTTGTAGCCACTGTTAAACACACAGACGAAAAGGGGCTACCGTAGCGACGAAGAAGTCAGATAACACACACACAGCCAGCTCGCTCGCTTAATCTCAAAACGAAGCTGAATGATGCAGACTGAACGCGTCGACCGAACTGCCGCAATATTTCGACGTAAAATTGTCGTCACATCCGGTAGTTCTTGTTTACTTTTTTTTTTTTTTTTCTCCCCGCATCACCTCCTCCGAAAACCGTCTCCCGAAAGTTGGTTCTTTATTCTATGGTCTCCCAGTCGGTGTGTTGGTTTCGGTGAGGCGAGTTTAGCCGTGGGCGTGTCCGCTCCGATGGACGAAGCTTCGACTTCGTCTTCTGCGTCGATCGGTGCGCGCGGCTTTGGACGTCCACGCAAGTACGCGAACGAGGCCGAGGCGCGTGATGCGAGAAATGCTGCCAGAAGGGCTCGTCGACGAAAGGCTGGAGCTGCTCTGCTGAAGGCACCGTTGTCTCCGAATTCCCGTCGTGCTCAGCGTTCTGCCGCTATGAAAGAGAAGCGCCAAAACAATCCCGACTTGAGAAGGCGTGAAGCCGACCTGAAGAAACAGAAGCGGTCCTCGGATCCCGAATTAAGGCGACGTGAGGCCGAGCTGAGGAAACGCAAGCGTAAGGAGGAGGCATCGGCCAAGAGGGAACGTCGCCGTATAAAGTTGACAGGAGCCAACAACCGCTTGAAGAAAGCGTTTATGGACAAACCCTTCGGAAGTGTGTGCAGTGTCTGTGACAGATTGTGCTTCGCGAACGACTTGAGTGCCGCGAAGGAATCTGCGTGCGCCTTGCTTGGACAACACTTCCTGGACGACAGAGACGTGACCGCCGTCCAAGTGAGTGAGTGAGTTACCAAGTTTGGCAACGTGAAAACAATACCATTACGTTTCGTAAAACGAGTCTTCATCGGAGAGATCTCGTAATGCTTTCGCTTTCGTCCACGTAGGGATACCTAAATGCCCTTTATTATTTTTTTTCAGAAGTTCTTTGTATGCTATGAAAATATTTCTATATATAATCGGTGAGGGGAATATAGGAAACAACCTAAAAGTTACATGCGTACTACATAAGCGCTGTCCTGAAATGTGGAAACGCGCATGCACTGTTGTCATGAATGCAAATTTCAGGCACTCTTCATTTTTTCCATGTGGACGTTGGTGTGAACTGCAGAAATCCTGAGGTGGATTTCTAGATTATGCGAAGTATCCAATTTTATAATGGGGGATGTTGAGCACCTTGCATATGCAATGAATTGAACTGTATGTTTCTTGCTGATGTCCGAGTACACGCGCTGTTCATGCCAACACCAGTCTTTTGTCTCTCGACAAATTTGCCTTTTCTGATAAAAAGCCATATGCACGTAACAAGTTGTATAAAGACTCGCCAAGAACTGGTATGGTCAATATATGATACTCTGTTGGCAGCCGGAGCATGTTGTGTGTATGCAAGCGTCGAAACCAATATTTGAAGCTGTCGATATTGCTTATACTATAGGTGTGCGAATATTCTAAACTTTTGAATGATGAATTGAATAGCGCCCAATTCAATTCGGTTGTCACTATTTGCAGATACGAATATTTTTTTAATGCCTTTCAAATGTTTCAAAACATCAACTGCACCCACATAAACATAAAATTGCAACAAAAGTACGATAAATTTTCACCTTGGCGGGCATAGTATAGACATAAAATGTGACAACTTGCGTAGTGGAGCAGGCTATGTCACTTAGGTTGCCACACTTTACAGGCTGTACAGCGATCATTTGCACTCTCCTGAGAGCCCTGTGCATGTGAAGAAACTACTGGTTTACCCCTAAAGCTCCGTTTGCGCTTTTGATATACAACACTTCATAACGTACTATATAATGACAGAAACTTGCTAACTTTAAGAATACTGGGATGTGAACATCAGTTTATATTAATTATGATAATGGCTATTCATTATTAGAACACTATTAGAAAAGTATTTGATTCAATTCACTTCTGACACTATTTGATACGTATTCGATTTTGCCTCAAAAATCGCTATTTGCACACCCATAATATTGCATCTTTTTTGGGCTGTCTTTCGCACATACATTACAAGTAAGAAGACTGTCAAATAAACATGCACTCCAAGCATATTACATGTGCATTGCACCCTGAAATCAGGGTTTGTACACCTCCTAAAAATCATTAAAGACCCTCGAATATGGAAAAATACATTCAAGGGCCCTTGAAATGCTTTGAAGATAGATGTGGGCTCCTAGAATTACTTGAAAACTGGGGTTGGGGGCGACTTTTGAACACAAGGCAACAAACTCCACATTTTGGCTATGCCATTGACACTGTTTATTGGGAAACGATCCTAGATATTTTCTTTTCAAGGTTTCGCTGATGCAATGTGGTGTGCTCACAGACACCAATGACAGGCACGTTTAAATTACCATTGCCATATTTTAGCTAGACGAAGCCAGATTACTAGGTATGCGACCTCAGCAGAAAATGTCTAGACAAGATGAACTCTCTGCATTTCGAATAACTTTCTGGCCTGGTTGATGAGCTCAGCACTTTACTCGGAGTACTCCTTGAGAGCCAGCAACAGCAAATTTCTCGTAAAGTGCTGATAGCACTGATGGACACTCACTGGCTTTGACCTATGCTCAAAAATTTGATACTTAGGGTGAAGAGAGCCGACGTAGGCGTTTAAAGAATTAAGCAAGGCAACAACTGTGGAAAGGTCTAAACCAGGCTTCTGAAGCAACACTGCATGGTCTGTTTCACAAAGCTACCATGAAAGAAATATCCAGCTTTGGCAGCGCTTTTGAGATTGATTGTGCCTCAACACGGGTTTTGCCATTTTTTGCCAGTTTCTCTGTTTTGAGCCAGAGTATGGAAGACAAGCTGGTGTGTGTGTGTGTTTTTGTCCATGTTATCCTTACGCTTGTAAAATGGAATATCAGTGTGCCCAAACTGCCACATTGGGAATCTTTCATGCGTCAGAAATTAGCAACCATTTTTTTTTCACGAGTAAGCATGTAGAAATTTCACTTTTCAGAAAACACCTTTCAGAAAACAAACTTTTTATGTTGTTCAAAGCTGTTCAAAAAGTAGTTCCAGTGCTTTGGAGACGCGGAAGAGAACACGTACAACTTCTGACAGAGTAAACGATTTGACTGCCTCGGCACAACTATCTACATTCTAAGCACCTACTAGGTTTAATGAGTGATCGCAGCATTGTGCTTGCATGGCCATTGAGTTCTTTATATGCACCTGCAGGCCCATGTACTTCCCTGTCAGGTTTATAGTTTAGTACGCTCTAGTCATGTTGCTGGCATTGTCGTAGGACTCAGCGCGGTAGCTATTGATTGAAGAGCTGTTATCCTGAAGAAGAAAACACACGGTTGTTACCAGAACTTCACCACTGTGGAATCGATACAAACCCACTGAATATTTTGTCAAAGTCACCATGTAGCCTGAACCAAAGGACAATAGAAAGCTAGTGAACATGATAAATGTATCGTGTCTAATATTCTAATATCTATTACTAAGTTTCTTGCTCTTTTGCAATGATCTATATCTCTTTACATTAATTATCTGCCATCATGTTAACATACTCGTTGCACGTCGGCTTGGGAATATAAGAGGAACATATTATGTCATTGTCATGATCCAAATAAAAAAAAATAAAGGCGCGACAGGTATTTTGCAAAAGAGGGGGAAGTGAACCCTCGTCTCTTATATGGGAGTAGGCAAGAAAGAAAGGTCCCTTGCGCGCTGGTCGAGCAAAGGAAAAATGCCTCTGTGCATGAAGAGCAGGTCACCTCCTTATACTACACATTCTTTGCATCTATTTTGGCTACTATTATACCATTTTAAATAATTCTTGCGGTAGAACACTCTCTGGAAGACACTTTATAACTTTAATGGTGTAACTAAAATTTTCCACAGGGCCCTGGCAAAGGGGCCTTTGAAATTTCCAAGGAGCCCATCAAGGTGTTGTATTGCATGAGTCATTTCACCGTATACCTGACATTGACAAGCTTTGCAAGAATCTGAGCAATGCTTGTTATATTCTGCTGAAGTGCCGAAACGTTTTGATACAGAAACGGCTTCGAGAAGTTTATTTCAGCCTGTTCCACAGCCATCTGTCATATTGTGTTACATCTAGGAGCCATTGATACATTAAGCCAGATATAAAACTTCAAAACAGGGCTGTCCGCTTGATGACTTCCTCACATTACAACGCTTGCACAACGCCGCTCTTTCAAAAAATAAACATTTTACCGTTTCCCTCGTTACTAAATTTTAAACTCTTGCAATGGTTAATAATAGCATCGTTACCAATTACCCACTTTCTGCGACCAACTTTACCGAATGGGACGCTCTACGTGCAGTGCACTAAAAACAAAATTTGTGGTTCGAAAGGGCCCGTAATGTGTATGGTAAAATGAGAATTTCAAGTGTTGGGAGTATTTGAGCGGAATGCTCTGGGCCTCACAGAAGTTGAACGTGCAGCTAATTTGCAGAGATAATTAAAGCTGTATTTTCATGATCTTCTTTCCAATGCTTAATATTACATTCACCGCTTGCTTTCTTTTCTTTTTTCTGCCACATTTTCCTTTACTTGTAAGTGTTCAATTATACCATTTGCATCTCGAAAAATCTTTGTATTGTATTGTCTACATTGTCTGATGTAAAGTGCTTATTTTTGCCTAGTTTGCTAAGTACATATGTGTATGCTATCTTAATATCTTAGTTGCTTTGCTTCCTCTACATAGTTTTGTTACGGATCCCAACTAGCCTACGAGCTACGGATCGAAATGGATTGGTTCATATGTTTTACTCTGTACTGTATGCAAGAAAAACTAACGTAGAAACTGTATGAAAAAAATAACCCGCACCAATTTAATCACAAAGCTATAACATACCCTGCGGCAAAACTCGAAAGCTATAATTGCAATGCAAAACTCGAAGGATCGCTCAGCAGCATTCAATTGGACATCAATGCTTTTGCATTCACAACTCATAAGAAGTGCTTAGGTGACCTGGGATTTTCTTTGTTTTATTGTCATACTCCAGGCAAATTTTCACCGTCGTCTTGATATTCTATATACAGGGTGTTTCAGCGAACACTCTCAAAATTTATTTAACGTTGCCTGTGGCAGATAGCCCAAGTCTAGTTAATGAGCTGGTATGCTCGAAGAGGTGGACATTACTTGCACAAAAATTGAAATGAATAATTGGCTAATTAACACACATTTACTAATGAAGTTTTTCAATAATTACCTGCTGGCCCATATTGCAATTTACAAATTGTAGCCGTGGAATTCGCAAGGCGGATCCACTTAGAATCAATTCTCGGGATGACACCAGTTTCGAGATATTAATTCCCGAACTTTGCGGAGAAATGCATTGGCGTTCCAGTTAGTTTAGTGCTTCAATGCATAAAGCGATGTTTTGTTAAGAACCTAACTGGAACGCCAATGAACTTTTAACGTCGGATCCGTCGATCCATGAGTGGCGCGAACGGCCGATTCCAGTGGGAATTCCTGGGCATCGGGTTTGGCCACAGCTGTCGCGTCTGCGACCGGCTTTGGTTCGACGCCAACCTGTCTACCGTGAGCTCGGTCCGAGACTTTATGAGAGGAGATTGGCCTTGCCGGTCTTGCGTGAAGAATTCCCAGCCGTGACCAACCACGACGAGATGAAGGTGTGCAACCCCCCGAAATCGCTGAGCAGTGTGGGGGACCGACCAGAACAGGAAATAAACGCATGGTTATTCCTTGGTTAGCCTGAACATGAACTAGCTGAGTCGGGCCCAGCAAAACTGAGTCGAGCCTAGCAGTAAGCATTTCCTAGAAAAACTTAGCCAAGCCTAGTAAAACCTGGAAGAAGGTAGATCGATCACCAGCTCCGCTGTTTACTCCAGCCTTGCACCACTAGTGCAAGCTGCCCACAGTTTTTTATGAAGTTGTGTGAGCTGTGAGATTGCAATGTCCGCTGATTCTTTACCTTTTAAACGCAGTGTTGTTCAGGCATGGGATGTACGCCTGCTGTCTCGATGGGTCACTGCGGGGTCGAGATGGTTAGCAAGGCAACGACCACAGGTATGCAGTAAATTTATCTTGTGTTTTATCCAGTCAAAGAAATACACGCATGTACGGCTATTGGCCAGTCGTGCCCGGATAAGACGTATCGTCCATTAACTATTGTGCAATAACCATGCATGCTTATAGGAGAGAGAGAAAAAAAAATGCGATGACTCAGTGGTCATGGGGTCAATACCGTGGAACACGAATTCGCGGGTTCGACTCCTAGCTGACCAGTGCTACCAAACTGCAAAACCTCTCGTGTGCGTCGACATTTCGACGCACTTTATCCTCACTCGCCAACCTTTCAATGTCTCGCATTATCAGCAACACTCGCATCAACAGCAACAAAAACAAAACAAAAAAAATCATAAATGGGGTCCAGAGTTTTCGGTTCTTATTTTTAGAAAATTCGGCTTAGTTTTTTCAGCGTTTATCTTAATACCGGATCTTTTTCGATTACTACTTTTTATTTTTGCACGGGAGTATTTGTGACAATAGATTACATGAAAGCTTCATTATTCGATTTGCGTTGTACTTTATGGTATGTGTCTAGACGGGTGCATAACGCTGCTGCTGCAGCTTCCGCCGAATCGCTCGCACACGTGATAGCACTCATATAGCCAATCGGCTCATATGTGTATCCCCATCTGTATACTATACCCCTATAGATTCTGTTATTGAAGCGAAACATTTTATGCCTTCTTTTTTGGGGGCTTGGCGCGTCAGCTCGGTCGGCTTCAAGGTTGGGCCTGGTGTTGGGGGATTGCTCACGTATATAGATGTGAATCATTTGCTCTCGTACGCTCGTTTACGGCAAATGTAGTGCACTTAAGAGGAAGCTTTAGCTCGGACTCAACTTCGATGCCACCTATTCAGTTACACGTGAAACCAAGAAATGCTTTCGTGAGGAAACCTCTGGACCGATTTGAATCATCTGTGTTGCATCTAAGCTAGAGAGAAACTTAAATTATGGTGACTGTAGGAAGCAGAATTTTTATTTCTTAGGTCCTTGAAGTTGTAGAGAATTTACCGAGATTTGACAAGTAAAAGAAAAAAAAGCACTAAGTTTACAAATCCGTAACTTTGCACCAAGAACAGATATCGCCGGTCTGTAAATTGCATCAGTTAGAGCATCTAAAGCGGACAAATATGATGTAACAATTTATATTTTGCGTGAATTTGTTACAATGTTTACGAGGGATTTGTAAGAGTCCTACTCACGTATTAGTGGTGCATGTGAGAGCCATGCATGACACTTCAGTTTTATCCCATGTAGATGCACTATTACATGCTTTTACAGAATTATATCGTTTTGCATTGTGGAGTTACAGAGCTGTAAACTTGATAGTTTCGTTTTCTGAAAATGAGCAATTTCTAAAAAGGTTTATAAAGAAATTACCCTGCTAAATCATAATTTTGCTTCCAACAGTTACTAGATTTTAACCTTTTTTTTTAACTGCAACAAACCAAATCACAGTCGGTGCAGTGGTTGCCAAGAAAAATTATTTTTCCGTTCCCATGTTAATTAAATAGGAGGCCTGAGCAAAGCTTCCATGCCCGTCGACTCCTGTCGGGCCAGCCCATGCAGGGCTGCGCGGGTTTGGTGGCACCCCATGCTAATTTTTACTGCTCGTTTCCATGCAGCCAAACTGAAGGTTGACGCTACAACCCAGTGCGCAGTGCTCAGGATACCAAAGTCCACCATGGCATCCAGAGTAAAGCTCACGAGCACAACGGGCATGCAAACAGAACGCATCACGGAGGAAGTGGGTGTGTACAGCTGAACATTTTCATTACCGATTGGATATGCATTATGAATGTATACGAGTATACCGTGTGTCACAGCTAACGGTAGCCAAGCTGTTAAAAGAAAGAAGACTTAAAAATCACGGTAGGAGATACGATTATAAGAACTGCAGTGTTCGGTCGACAGACGTCTGACGACCGAACATTGTATGCATTGTATGGTATTAAAATGGACTATTCCACCGTGATTATTTTAATCTTTTTTTTCTTTCACCTGCTTGGGTAACGTTAGCTGGGACACCCTATGCGAGAGAAGGATCGAGGAAACTGAGGAAGCTTCAAGAGCGGTGTTGTTCTGGTGTCAGACACAACTCCTAAATGGTACTCTAAATAGAAATTTCCACTCCTTGGGTCATATCTCCAATAATCGTCATTTATCTTGCGGGCATTACCCTTCACCATAAATATATTTACACCCTCTAGCGGGTTGTATGATCCCCTCAACAATAATGACTTCACCCAATTCGAAAATTGAGTTGACCCACATTCAAAACTGATCTGGCCCACTCTCAAAATTGACTTGGCCCACCCCCAACATTTGGGTGGCCCACCACTGAAATTGACTACCCAATTCGAAAATTCAGTTGACCCATGTTCAAAAATGACATGGCCCACTCCCAAAATTGACTTGACCCACCCCCAAAATTGACTTTGTATAATGCGAAGGTTGAGTTGACCCACGTTCAAAACCGACCTGGCCCACTCCCACAATTGACGTGGCCCACCCTCAGAATTGACATTGCCCAATTCGAGCACATGACCGAGCGATCACGTCATATGACATAATCACATGACCGAGAGCCTTAATTTGCAAGGTCACATGACCAAGTGGTGATGTCACGTGACATGGACGTCGAATAGTACTGACGTCGATATAGTCTACATGCCCAGAATGCGTTCGCATTCAATGCATGTAAGTGCCTTCGGTAACCTTTTATTTATTGATGCAAAAGTATCGAATGGCCCATTGAGCGAAAAAGCCGGCGTCTATAGCAGTGAAACGGCACCTAAATTCCCATTGGCTGCGACGCCACGTCACAAGCCCGCCTCGATGGAGCAGAGTGGGGAAAAGGGAACACCTGCTGCCAGATAACGCGCCAGGTGTTGCGTGAGGGGAGAGTACATCGCCTTGATGCTCGCGCTAGCGGAAGCCTGTGTTATCGGCGCATTCCTTGTCCACGCAAACTCTCGCTTGCGTTCTTACTGAACCTCGGTAAGGCCAAATCAAAGCGTGCCAAGCGTCTCAATGCGCTCGCTTGCCCGCAAGGAGTTCATGCGTCGAAGGACCACTCACAGGCATTCAATTGTACATTAATGCTTTCGCATTCACAACTCATAAAAAGTGCTTAGATGTCGTCGGATTTTAAAATTCATTTGTTTACTTATTTATTATAGCGAAGCTTTTTTTTTGCTACTTTCCCCGGTTTCGCATAGCTGCCTAGCTACTGTTGGGTCAGTCGCTATCTTGGCGGATATGTTTTTGGACACACACACACACACGCGAGGTATATGAGTGCCGAATGTGAACTGGCTTCTATAACGCTTGTGTGCTGACAAAGTATGCGCACCTCTGTTCTGTGTAAACAAAAAAATAACTTCCTAGCACCGGCGCCTCCAAAGCCCCCCAAACTGTTAATCGATTTGTGAATTATATTTCACGGATTATTTCTAGGGGCGTGCGAATATTTGAAACTTTCGAATAAGAAATCGTGGAGGATCTTATTCGATTTGATATACGAATCGAATGCAGTGCAGTGCACTTATACGATATCAGAGAACGAAAAATCCGATCGTTATAACCTGATCATCCCTATATCTGGACTGCCGCAAAAAATATATATTGACCCTTTTCGCGGAGCAGTTTACTCTAGAGGAACGAGAATGGCGCTTTCGGCGGCACGCCATACGTTGCCTCAGCGAATGCGCACGGATACGAAACCACTACTGGTTCTGCCCTGCTACTATGCGATCAGCTGTCGGAAATACAAGTGGGGTGTTCGCTAATGCACTGTGCCCAATTCATGCTGCAAAATGTGTAACGATAAGGGAAGACGTGTGCGGTAGTTAGCCGCAACAATAGTGATTCGCATATTAAGGAATGGAATCAACCTGTGTCGCCTGCTGATACAGTAAGGACTGCCTGTAGTTGTCGACCCTTCGCGATGCACGGCTCTCCTTGATGATAAAAAAGGATAATTCATCCACCAGCGCTGTATAGATGCCTTGCACCTACGTCACGGCCGGGAATTCTGGGATACCTGTTTACCATGTTGGAGGACCACCGGGCGAACGCGTAAGCGTGACTGCAATCGCTCTCGTTAGCCATGGTACTATGCGCTGTATTTCGGTGCTCGAACCGCAGCAAAATGAAGAAGAGACGGCAGTCGGCGAACACAAATCTATTTCGCTTGCCAAAGGTCGTGCACAATCAGTGCGACCAGCACGAAAACACTCAGTGCGAAGCGGCGCAGTCTGTGGCTGGCACGTATCAGACGCGCCGATCTCGACACCAACCGTGCCGATATCCGAGTCTGCGGCGCTCATTTCGTGTCAGGTAAGCTTGAAAGCCCTTTTTTTGTATGTGTGTGATGATTGAAATGCGGGGACAAGACGAAACAACCGCGCAAATTGCATTTGTAGGCAGGCCATCAAAGCTGTGGGAGGAGACGAATCCCGATTGGGCACTGTCGCTTCTGCTCGGATACAGCTCGCGTCATGCAGACCCTGCGCGCTACGACCGCGCGAAAAAACGGCGCTTGCAGAAAGATGAAGCTGATGCGGCGTCAGCGGCAGTGTCGGCGGCAATTGCAGAGTCGATCGGCACCGATACCGGCGACGCAGTGGAAGGCCAGCCACCACCGGGAGACGAAGACGAAAGCGGTACCGAAAATGCGCTGGTTTGTAACTTTCTGCAAATTTCGTGAGCAACTTTGTTAAGGAGCCCAGTGTGCATGTCAGCGTGGTACAATGTGTTTGCAATGAGTCATTTGCTTAAAATGTGTCATGATTTTTTTTTTTTTTTTTTGCAGGAGTCGCTGCGCAGACGGAGCTAACCTCGGTGGGCCTCCAAGCTTTGGAAACGCAGTGTCTCGCGCTCAACGAGGCCCTTTACACTGCCCGCAGCGAAAACGAGCAGCTGCAGCTGTCAAAAGCAGCATTTCAAGGATGTGAGGCAAAAGTAATTTTTTACACAGGAATGCCGAACTTCACACAGTTAAACAGCTTGTTTGAAGTTCTTGAATCCCATGTGTCGCACAATGTAAATAATTCATTGTCAAAGTTTCAAGAGTTCATTTTGTTTTTGATGAAGTTGAAGCTGAATCTGCACAATGTTGACTTGGGCTTCAGATTTGGGGTGTCTGAAGCTACAGTGTGTAGAATATTTGATAAGTGGCTGCACTGTGCATACTGTCGACTTAAGACCCAAATTGTGTGGCCAGATCGAACAGCACTGCGTCGTACAATGCCACAAGCGTTTTACGATGCATTTGGTGATGATGTGTCAGTCATCATCGATTGTTTTGAACTAAAGATAGAGCGGCCATCGTCATTCCTGCCAAGAAGTGAAACTTGGTCCCAGTATAAAGGCAGCAATACGGCCAAGTTCTTAATCGGCATTGCTCCTACAGGTGTTGTCACCTTTATATCTGAGGGCTGGGGAGGGAGGACTACCGACAGACACATCACTGAGCACTGTGGTCTGTTGGACTACTTGCTGCCTGGTGATGTGGTGCTTGCTGATCGAGGATTTAACATATCAGAAAGTGTTGGATTTTACTGCGCAAGGCTCCACATTCCAGCTTTTACCAGAGGTAAAAAACAGCTTTCAGCTGAAGAGGTAGAAAGCACAAGAAAGTTAGCCAATGTGCGCATCCATGTTGAGAGGGTATTGGCCTAATCAGAAATAAATTTGCCATTCTGAAGTCTACATTGCCCATTGACTATGTTACCTGCCGACCTGGAGACGAATTAGCACCAATAGATAAAATTGTCACGGTGTGCTGCGCCCTTTCGAATCTTTGTCCTTCTATAGTTGCAGAATTAAAGGACGCTGAGTCCTTAAAGGTTTTTACCACAGTGCATGCATGCTATCAGAGCCGTAGTGTTTCGTATTGTACACTAGCGAGAATACTGCACTGCCGCCACCGAGAAATGAGCAATGGCAGCTGAACCACCATGAGAATTGTGGGTAGCAGATAAGCTTGCTGTTCTTCTGGCTGTAAACGTTGCTGCGGCTTTGTAAATTGGTTCTTAGAAAGCAAATAGTGTTTGTATTCATTACAGGAAGCAAGAATATGTCAACAACAAATCAAAGCATCATACCAAAAGTAAAATGAAAGCAAAAAAATTTAGAAACATGTATTGCAGGGCAAGGGTTGTCATCAGTACATTTTTGGGAGTATTTTTGGGGGAACAATTGGCACTCCTGTGTTGACTCACCTTGTGCGAAGGCTGCTTCATTCCTCTTTGTTTTGTAATTTTTGTCATGCACTGTGCCATAGCTCCATATAGCTGCTGGTCTTCTGTAGCCTTCTATGCAATGACATGTTTCTTGTTTTGCTAGAGGTTGCAGCGGAACAAGTATAACAAATAGCATTGCTTGCATACCTTTTCCTGTGTAATAAACTGGGCAACTCTAGATTTATTTTGGTTTTACTGTTGCTGCTTATAGCTGACTTATAGCTATGGCTGAATAGTATATCACACAGGCAAATATGCAAGAACATTGTCTCACATCCCACAGGGCTCCATCTTGGTTCCGCTATTATTTTAATTTATATTAATGATATTTTGCCGGAATTTCATCTTCTATGCGGTTGTTTGCGGATGACTGTTGTGTACAAAAATTCAGAACGACTTGTCACTTATTCATGACTGGTGTACTAAATGGAAAATGAATTTGAACATAGCACAGTGTGTCATCTTTTACTAAAAAGAAGAAACCAGTCAAGGTACCATCTGAACAATGTACTGTTCAAGCAAGGTGGTACGTATATCTAGGTGTGCTACTGTCATCTGAATGCTCGTGAAAACCTCAGGTAGACATTATCATAGCCAAAGATGGTAAAGCTTCGAATTTCATTCAACGAAAGCTGTGATGTTCGCATGCGAATTTAAACGTACGGCATATACTACTTGTAACCTTCATTGCTGCTCTAGAACAAATACAAACCTTGCTGCCAGGTTCATCTTGGGGTGGTACGGAAAGAGAGCTGCACTGCAATGAAGGCTGAGCTAGGATGGGAATCTCTGGCCGCTGCAATAAACTGAGATTAAAATTTTTATATTCGATTGACTATAATAAAACTGGAATTAATAGGGAAATTTACCTACGGAAACCTCATTACATTTCAAAGCCTACTAATCATAGTTGCAAAATCCTGGAGTACCCTGCCAATACGAACATGTGTGCCAACTCATTTTTTGTTCGAACAATTAAACAGTGGAATAAACTGACTGAAAAACAAGTGCATTGTCTGAACGAAGATGTATTTTATTCCATGCTGTAACTACCCCTGCTGTAACGCCTTTGGCGCTGCGGGGTAATGATGAATAAATAAAAAAGAAATTGTGCTTTGTTCTGTAGTGTCACGTTTTCCACAGTGATAGTTATGACACACCCGTTATTCTTTTTTGCACTGCGGGCAATACCATTTTTTGGTCTTGGGTGCACGAGAAAGTCCAACGCATGTAAAATGAAACCACTTGAGCGTACATTGCGCACTGTCGCATGCAATCATCTTTCCTACTTCTGGCCCATTGCAGAAGCAGTACGTTTCCTGCGAACTGCTCTGCTGCCGCGTGAAGTACCAAAGAGTTCTGGAAGAATAGCTTTCAAAAAACTTTCTTGCGGTAGAAAGCATATTTTTGCAGAACTCTGTGTCCCACCTTATTCGTTCAATGTGGAGCAGATGTGGTGCCCAAACAACGAAATCACAGTAGTTTACATCACACACAGCCATTTGGGCCTGCACTTGATAATAGTACGCATGGCAGGGTTGTAATTGCATGACACCGTTGACTTCAGCTAGGCAGGTGTTGGCGGAACTGAAGTTAGTAGCGTCGCGAAGTATGTACGGACACTTGAATTCTGCGACTCCTTTGCCGCAACAGATGCATGACACAAGGGCATCTGGCGTTGCTCCAGCAAATGGATGCGTCGTGCTCAGATGAAGCCCAGACCTGCGGCACGTGAATTGTTCATGCTTTGATCTCTCATGAGCTTCATAGGCCTTGAGAGCATCTTGCTCATGATTGATCCCCCACATCACAGCTGGTGTTCTGAGGCTTCTATTTTCCGGGTAACAGATCTATTTAAGCAATGAGACGCTGGGTCTCTCTACACTGGTATGACATACCCTTTTCATAACAGAGGCCGTTATGTACTCTGCCAGCTCTGTACAAAAACCACTGCTGAGAGTGGTTCTGCTGTCTTGTGGATGCTTCTACATGTTTCACGGTGTCGTCACTCATGACATATGCTGAAACAAAGTTCTCCGACTTCTGTACAAGTGCCTCATAGGTGCAGGCTGCATTGTCTTCAGAATATAAACATCTCAAATCTACTTTGTGCTTTGGTTCTGGTTTCTTGAAGGCCTCACAGTATCCGGGTAGTATTGAAAATATCGCAGGCACGGTTCTTGCTTCCTTGATACCCATGTACAATTTGTGCAGCTCTTCTGGTGAAGGAGGTGGAATGTCCATTCGTAGCTTTTTTTTCTGGACATCTGCGAGGCTGCCATCTAGAAGCTGTTTTTTCCCTCTCGATGAAGTGAAATCAATGTCTTTCAGGCGCTTAAACTGCACCTTTTTCACATATGTAGGCAGCCACGCATTATCCTTTCCGGTACATGTTTTGTCATTTCTCATCCTTACCTGTATCCACAGCGAAGAGCAGGCTCCAATGTGAGAGCAGGCCTCACCTACCCCTGCCATGCAGGTGCAGTGGGCGGTGAGCACACTACCATCAGCCATGCACAGGACCCACACCTTCAAGGGACCATCTCCTAGTCTCTGGGAATGGTTTACCTGCAAATATTTAAGGCAGGATATCAAACAGCTTTTCCACACACGCACCAAATGCATTTCATCTCAGAAAGTGAGCACACACATTATCTGGAACAATGACCACTTTTACAGCTGCTGTGGTATCTCAGATACAGTAGAGGAGAGCAAGCAAGTTAATCTCCGAGGTGTACAGAAAGAGGTTATAAATGATACGTTGTCTTTTGCATGAAGACATGTTAATGCAGCAGTAGTGTAAGAAGGCAGAGCTTCAAGAAGACAGCCACGCCAAGGTGTGTCATGACTACAAAAACGAGCACCAGTAGTACCCACATCCGCACTCGGGCACTGAAAACTGCCTTCGGTTTCATTGATTGATTGGGTGGATGATTGGGTTTGGCATCTCAAAGTGATTATGAGAGGCACTGACTGGGATGGGTAGGCCTCTGGATTAATTTCGGACGCATTGCTTTCTTTATTGCGGACGCAACCTTGACATTGCGTCATTTCGCGTTTCCATTCTCATCTAAATGCGGTCGCCGAAACCAGGCTCATCAGAATGCGCGTGCTTGCGGCAGCACAACATTTTACAGCCATCGAGCAACCGCGGCCAGCAACGCAACATTTTGTAGCTTGGCATTTTAGTATGGTTACAGGTAAATGTGGATGTTGGGCTTACCTCCCCAAGCAGGAGCACTTTTCCTTGCTGGAGCCGTTTTGTTGACAAGCTCTTGACCCAGCCGCTTGTAAAATAATTGTGCGCCTCAAGGGACTTGAACGCTTTCATCTCCTGCAGAGTCACGAAGCTCGAGGAGTAGACAAGGTAGTTGACGATGTCCCCGTGCGTCACTTCAGGCAGGGCATTGGCATCCGTCGTCGTGTCGGTGCCCGGTCGCAGCGTGTACGGGTCAACACCATCGCACATTCGCACCTTTTCTTCGTATCGAGCGCGCGCCGATCCGATTAACTGAGCGTAATATGCTGTGTTAAACGGCTTTCCGCCAGGAGCGGGTGGCATTGCGCCTAGAAACTGTAAAAACACGTCAAGCCAACGAACGCGTGAATGGCACAGCACTAAACGAGGCAAGAAATGGTCGTCCAACATGGGCGGCCGCTTGGCGGAGCGACGGTCGTGACGTCACGTGCAAGCTATCTATAGACGTTTTCACGAGGGCGCTCCCGACGGTCTGGCGTGGAGAGTACTGTGGAGAGTATGTGTCAGTGTTGCCTGTTCGGTCTGGACTGTGAACTTGCCTTGCGCTTGCATTGCGGAGTGGTAGCTTTCCTTCGATGTTTCCGTTTATTTTTGTCACGAATGACTGACGCTCGTAAATAATGGCATATATACTCATCAAAAGGCTACAGGCCAGTACTGCGCAGTTTATGGGTGCACAAACAACCAGCGGAAAATAACGATTTTGGGGACTAAGTGTGTCCACAACTAGGCACGCGAGACCACTGCCGCGATGTGGTATGTTCACGCTTCGCCGGTTTCCTGCTTCACCTGAGGACTTGGCATTTCAGTCTAATGTGAACCAATGCACACATCAGTAAAATAACACATTTTGGTAAACTCTTTTCGGCACATTTCCCAACTGGTTGCGAGAACTGTCAGCTTTTCTATGCAATATTTCTCATATGTAGTGGCAGAGGCTACATTTGTTATTCTTTCAAACACGACTTCATTCCAGTGCCTAATACGGGGGTCACACGGCGCACTTTTGATCGTGATCAAGCCCGATATGGGTCGAATTTCTTGGTCGCGAGTGGCTTCTTTGCTCAATCTACGGAAGGGAGCCAATCGCGGTCAAACATTCCCATCTAGATCGGTCTCGATCGCTATCAAAAGTGGCCGTGTGACACCGGTATAAGACAAACTGGAGCACTCTGCGAGAGAACTAGTCGGTAAATACACTTCGCAATCATCTGGAAAAATCGTGTCCTATGGAAGATGTATGCAGACCCTGTGTCCAACAGAACATTGTCTCTGCATTCACAGCACCCTGCGCGGCCCTGCCCATAAAGGTAATAACTTCAACAGTGTGATGCTGCATCGAGCTCACCCATCTTTGAGTTGTCTATGTGCTTGGGCAGCAAGAGAATGCAAAAACGAACGTGTCAACCTCATCAGTGCGGCCTATCGCCAGTGTTAGAGTTCGGGAACCGTAATGCGCTAAGTGTACGTGGCGTAGAAACGCGCTAAATGAGCCCGCGCAAGTAAGAACGTAAAAAAAAAACGGTATTCGCATGGGTACGCGGACAATAGCATCATGCGTGCAAGAATACAGTAACGCAAAAAAATTAATTCGCACAGTCGATCAAGTGAACTTACGTGCGTGCAGAGACTGCTTCGCTGACCACTAAGCGCTTTTCACTCACGGTCATATGTTTACCCGTCATATGCATATTTTATTTCGACAATTGTTAAACTCGACATTACTTTATTATAAACGTAGCACAGTGAGACGGTGTAAGGGAAACAAGAGAAGTGCAGAGAGGCCTAACGCTGCAATATTATTAGCTTTTCGCTTCAGAGATAGCGCACACGAACATTCTGCCGTACGCGATATCTTCAATACAAACTTCGCGCACGATCTACGTTAAGGTTCACCGTGAGCGAAGCTGTTCCAAATTCAGACATTCGAAAGAAAAGCCATTCCAGTAAACAACGTAAAAAATAGGTAACAAATAATCTTTATAACAGTCATGTTATAATCCCTATTGGGATTGACGTATGTATAAATAAATACTACTAAAAATAAAAACTAGCACTGGGTGTATCAGTCGCGCTGACACTGATCACTGTCGCGCGTCGGTTCGCTGCAGGTACCGCGCTGCTCGATCGCCACGCTTTTGCTTTGACATTTGGTTTATAAGCACCCTGCACCGCACTAGATCCAATAATTTTGCATGATGAGCTGTTCAGTTGCGTCGAAAGCGTATGGAGTAACCACCGCATATCTACCAACCACTGACACGCGTTGTCGGGCCGTCGGCGCCTGGTTCTATAAGCATTGCCCGACAGCTGTATACGTACGCGCCTGCTTTCGCTAAATGAGGCAACCCTCAATCGCGAAACGTAATGGTGATCAGATTCAATCGACGATACGGTCACATGTGCCCAGCAAAACATGAAATATACCGCTGATTAGCACGCCAGGTCTCGATGAAGCAGACGCGGCTGCAGCCGCTACCGACGAAGAAACACCACATCCACTGGCTGGGCTTGCTGTTGCCATGGCACACTACACTGCGCTCACGCGAGCACGTGAAACATGTAACAAGTCAGCGCACAAGACAAGCAAAGCGGAAGAAACAATCGAAATAATGCGCGGCGAAGATCACACAACCGAAGTGCGGCCGGCTGCTCTCGCAAGGCGCACAGTCCAAAATGGCGGCGACGCTAGACGTCGCTCGTGTCGGCCAATGGCGCTGCTCAAACGTCGGTTTTGAAAAGGTCTATAGCTAACCTCCAAAGAAGGACAACTCCGCACTTCGCACTTACGAGTGAGTACCGCTCGTTACAAAAGGAAGTAAGCCACTTACTGGCATAGTAAGTTTCTTGCACTTATTTACACCGTCTACCCCTACTCGCACGCAAACTTACGCCCACCCTAAGCCAACGTATCAATAAAAAGTGAATGTGCGCACACTTGAATCAATGTGCTGAAGCGTGAGTGACTGCGACTACACCAAGACACGAATGTTGGAAGCTGAATGTTTCGTGACGGTCCACAGAGTAGCGACGGACTAGCGATGATACGTATATATATTTGCTACACTACCACAAAGTACAGAACATTTACATTCCAAGCTTTGTGCGCCGCAAGAACAAATCTATCGCAGCAGAGCACACCCGCGAGTGCGATTAGGCTGAAAATAAACAATAGTAGCCTCACCGAGGAACTTAGTATTACTCAGTCAAACATGACAAGCCGCTGCTTCAAAATGTTTGCCAAATAAAGAACGAGAACAGTGATCCTGATTAATTCATACGGGAAGTTTGGACAGCTTGGAACACATTCTACTCGCTTTTATACAAGCACCGCACCGCGCCGTTTGACAGGCGCAATGAGCTATGAAAGCACTTACATGTCCTCTAAAGCTGTGGTCAAAGCTTCGTGTCGTCCCACAGTCACCGTCTACGATATGCGTTGAGACGGTTTGCTGCGCCGGACCGGCGTCACGCGCTTGCATTGTAAACGGAGGCAACGGCGGCAGCTGAGGCAAGCAATGGACACGTCCCACGTGATCAAACATGGCAGCGCCCACGGGAGCGCCGGAAAAGGGTCAATATATATTGCCGCATATATCTTGTAGTTCCGAAACCAAATTTGTCACTCGCGATAAAAAAGTGACATTGTAGAAAGTAGGCGTGAAAAATAAAACGTTCATTTATATCTCTAATAGCGTTTCATCGTTAGGCGCGCTGACATAGAAATCTGCACTTGCTTTCGCGGAAGTTTCAGGTTCACAACCGCGGTGTGGATCGCGTCTAGCTGTTGCGCGTACACTGGCGGGCTATAATTTAGCGTGCATGAAATCAATGAGCGACTCGATCTACGACATTGCACTTTGGCTGAACATCGGGGTCGGTGTCAAAGACGGGCCATTGTCAATCCCGTCGCACATGCCACCGTCTGTCGCGACAACGATCGCCCCGTCGGAGATCTCTTGTCTTCGCAGAACGAGGCAGCACTCTCTGCACTCGGAAACTCCTCCATCGAAGCACCGGTGACCTATTTCATCTTCTTAGCGACGTGCTCCCAGAGTTCGTAATGTCAGCGGCTTCCACCGTGTTTCACCCATAGGTGTTTCGACCTATAGCTGGCGCACAAATCCCGCCTTTTCCGTTGATCGGCATGGCCACTGCTTCTAGCCTTCGTGATCGTGGCGCTCCCTGTTTTCATTATCGTCGATGTCATCGACTGCGCGAGCTCTTACTTTTTCGAGTCTTGCAAAATTTGCATTTTCGTCTCAAGCGACAGTGCTTTGCGCTTTGTCGGCGCCTCCCGCGCTTGCGCGGCGCATTTCTGCGCTCGTTGAGAGAGGGGAGACTGCAAGAGGGGGAGACTGCGCAGGTGCTGCTTGCTTATAGTTTTTTGTAGCGATAGCCACTTACGCTAGAGTGTACTAGTACACTCTAATTACGCCAGGTTTCGCCTCTTCGCCGTCGCCGCACTTTGAGTCGGGCACTGTGCGTCACACCATGGCCCTCGATTCTCCAGCAATTCGGCTCGTCGCGGTCGGTCCCGCCGCGCGGCCACCGCTCCTGCCGTTGGTAAGGCTCCTCTATTTTTCTAAGGTAGCGACAGGTTTTGATCCAGCCTCCGCGACCTGCGATAGGCCGGTTGGCGACACGTGACCTTTTCGCCTTCGCGCCCCGCCCAAAGGTCCAGCAGTGGTCGCTGTGCCGGCGGAATGTACGCGTGCTCTTTGTTTTCGAGCAAACGCGACCGTCGCGCGAAAGGCCGTGGGGGTATGGGAGGGAGGCGGGGCGACGCTGTGCTGCGGCACCAAATGCTTATCTTGCAACAGGCCGCAAGGGGAACTGGTCACTCAATCTCCAACGCGAAAGCAAGAAAGCGGAAAGGCAGCTCGGGAAGGGGGGGGGGAGTTTCTACTCTGCCAACTACTCTTGTACTGGCTGTGGTGGCGGTCGCACGCACTGTCTCTTATCTCCCACGGCTCTGACCTTTGTATGCGCTGTGCATTTGCTGCTCAGTTTCCGTTGAAGCGATAGACCGCACGAACCTTCGCCCGCTGCGGGGGCTTCGCTTGCTGCCAGCGTTCTGACAGTCGTTGTCTGCGGTCATTCAGTGTGATCTATTCATGCTTGCTTGTGCGCGCTGACACCACGATTGTTAATTCAGTTAGTAAGCCAATGTGTCCAAGTTTATGCAGCCGATAAAACTACTATTCCTACTCCGAATGGCTCTCTACTAATTTGCTATCGCAATCGATGTTCCGCCTTTCGGGCGAAACCGACATTTTTTGTGGTCCTTGGCACCTATATTGCGACTTTAGCGCTTTAAAAAGAAAGTGGACGGTAGCGTGCAGAAGCCCGTGCAATGCATCTGCAATCTCGCGAATATGTGGTGGCGTTCCAAGATAGCCGGCATGTCAGCTTGTTAATTGGCAGAAGGAATATCCCGTGAGGGAGCGTCACAGGAAGGCTGTTTCGTAAACGTCAATTTGACGTTGCGCGGGGCCGCCATTGCAGATATTTTCCACCATAATTTGTGGTGCGATGAGCCGCGCGAATTATGGTAATGAGCAGCCATATGCAACGGCGGTCGAGAGGCATGCGTATCGCCGCGTTTTCCCTGTCATTTGGGGCCATGAAAATCTTTTGTTCACAACGCGTGCTCATAGCATTTGCATCACTCTCGGGTGGTGTTGGCATTTGTGTTTGAACCATCATTTTTATTAAAACACGTTTATTTGAAATAATATTGGTTGAAACTAGCATACTTCTTGCGACTTTTCGCCACTGCGTTTGTATTGTAATCAACATTAATGTCTTTTCGCGTCATCAAAGGCTATGACAATGGCGACTTTTTAATTTATAATATAAATGTACGCAAGGCGGCGTCTTGGTTCCTCTCGCGCTGCGAGTAAGCAGCGAAGTGAACAAGATAGCATCAAAGAAATTCAAGAGGGACACTCCCATAGAGCCCAGCGGCCGAATTGACAGCAGCGCGCCAAGCGGTCGGTGTTAATCACTTTCGGTTTTCGGCGCGTGCATTTTGAACGCTAGCTAGCACGCCGGCTGCGTTTTTTTTTTTTTTTTTTCCCGACCGCGCACGGTCTTCGTGCGGAATCGGTTTATTGTTTGGTAAAAATGATTGCGAACAATCTTGTCAAGTCCCATCAAATCTGTGCCACGTGCAATTTCACAAAGTAACAAGACTCCTTGTGAAATGAGGAAAGGTTTATTTTGCTCTATATAAAAGCTCGTTCCGCGCTTTTTGTAACGTTGACCCCAGGTAAGCCGTAGTTGCTGTATGAAGCTCCACTGGACGGCATCAGCTGAAAAAAAAAAGTAAATTACAAGCATGTTACATTTACAAGCACGAAACAGCATGTTACAAGCATGTGTCATTTGGTATTTAGATATAGGAATACTGCGTGTAGAGGCGAAACGTGCAAAAGCGGTGAATGGGCGGCATTACAAACAAAAGCAATTCGCTTTTACATATATGGCGTAGAAAATACCGACTCTATCCCAAACAATACCCTAAAATACGAAAACATCTGATTTCTAAGCATTCCCCCATTTCCGGGCATTATTCCTGCATTTTAGCCGCACAAATACACGGGCAACTTCGCGTTTGCAAAACTTGGCCTCGGGACGCGACGGTACGATACATACACAGACGGACGCAACAGGCACTCAAGACAAATACGTGGGTGCAAAGCCTGTTTTCAGTCCTTTAGAAGACGGTATTTTCGAATTACAAGTTTCTGATATGTTACTCGGCGTTATCTTTCGCGCGTTCTGCCGGCGCCAGGCACACACCCCCATGTTATCAGTCTTGGCAATCGCCCATCGTGTTTTCAGAGAGTGAGTACCGAAAGAAGGTATATGTTTTGCAGGGCCACAAAAAACGTCACAAACTTGTCCCTCCAACATTCATTACACGCCAAACTAACTTAATCACCACGGCCGAGCTGCTTATCGTTAACTGCGTCACAGCGCGCTGTGCGGCCAGCGTGCCTCAAAAGTACCCCAGAAAGTAACGAAATTACCTTTCAGTAATGTCTGGCGTCAGAGAAAGCGGCACAAAGCACTAGACTACGCACCATGGCCCAGTTATCGCTAACTGCGACACGGCGCCCTGTGTGGCCAGTGTGCTTCAAACACCGAAATAAGTTACAATAATCCCCTAGGAAGCGTCGGAAACATGTCCCAGCACGATTCATTAGCTCAAATTAACTGCACCAGGATGGCCGAGCTGTTTTTCGCTAACTACGTCTTAAGTCTCGGTCCCGTGCCGTAAGCCTAATTGCGTCGTAGACTGTGAAACAAGAGTTCTCACCTTGCCGTAGTCCAATAGTGCAGTGGTGTCTTGTCCCAGTGCAGAAGGAACGTAAGAATACGCCGAAAGCCCAATAAACCACGTTACATTAAAAAAAAAAAAAAAAAAAAAGGGGGGGGGGGGGGCGACAGACGGGTCGCCGCGCGCGCAGCGCGTCCGTCCTCGCTGGCTTCGGGAGAGTCTGGCGGATGACGCATGCAAATGGCGCATCATTGGCCTGTCACTAGCAATGCCTCCTTTACTAGGAGGCATTGCACTAGGTAAGGCAAGGAAAATAAGTCGCGAAGCTTAAGTTCATTTATACGCAAAACGTTTTAGTTTTCGCGGCAAAGAATTTAAAAAATAATCAATGCTGTTAACTTAAGCTCACTTTCTTTTTTTTTTTTTTTTCGATGCTCGCGGCAGCTAACGTTCGATGTCAAAAGTATAGCGTGACGTATGGTGACGTGTTTCCTGTTGCCAGTTTTTGCCGAGTGTCCCCTCTTGTTGAATTTCTTACTCTATGTAGCAGTGCCGGCGCTTGCGTCGCGCAAGCGGATACCTGTGGCGCGCGCAACGCTATCGATGATATTCGGCTGCTTCTCAGCCAGACGAGTCGGGCTGAGTCACTTGCGTTTCACGAGATAGCGATAACGCGGCCTAGAGCGTGCGCTCATCATCACTAGTAGGTCGGCGTATGTTGTCTCAAGGTAGAAGGCAAGCGCGTGGGCACCAATATACGATGACTCATTCCGTTTCCAGACGACACGCATCCTAGCTAATCAAGCAGACGACAGCCTGTGCGCATGCAGACGACGGAAGCGAGAAACAATTTTGATGGAATAATCGTACGCTTTGAGCTAGCTGCTTTATTTTTACTGGGAAGGCAACTGTTTCGATTTATCAAGAATGCTAGGTTCAATGCCTACATTACAGTTTCTTAGGCGAAACGTCAATTTGCGTCACGTTACTAAAGCAAAACGGGGCCATTAGCGCCATTTTGTAAGCGTCGCGCCTACGTCACGCCTCGAAGAAATGGTTGAATGTCCAGGGGCCGTATTCTGTAACGCTTCGGTTTTCGAAGGATTCGGTTTGCGTGCAGCGATTGGTCGCCGCCTGGGTGACGCCATCGCCTCAGGGCGCGAACGCATTTTTTGATGACGTCACGCACATGTCAATCACGCGGAAACCGAATTTGTCGTCTGCTACGAAGCGAAGCCGCGCGCGCTGCTTCGGTCTGATCCGAAGCGCGGTGTGCCGTGTGCACGGGCGAGATCGCGGCACTCGGAGCAAAATGACGGCGTGTGCGGTGCCTGTGGCGCCTGTTACCGTGCTTTTAGCGAGCCTCCGTGATAGACAGCGACAACCTCGACGTCGACAAGACGCCTTTGAGATGACAGACGAGGGATTCCGGCGACAATTCAGATTCTCAAAAGAGACAGCGCTCCGACTGTGCGAGGAACTTGAGTGTGTATTTTGGCCGCAACGCGAAGTTAGCGTACGACGTCCCACCTAGCGGCATAAATGGGTCAACCGAAGTAAACAAAATTCGTTAAGTCACTCACCGCCAGTACAACTCACACACGTTTCATGATGAAAAACGTAAACCTCATCAATACCATGAACAAATTATTTTTATTTACCAAGAAGCGCTCGTAAATTGCTATATTTTTACTCGGTTTGTGACGTTCACTGCCACAAAACGAAACCTTCGCGCCGATTGGTCTCTGTCCTTTCACTTGTTTTCATTACGTCAACGGACCGCCCCAACGTGACGCCACCGCCAAACCGAATCCTTCGAAAACCGAAGAATAGCGGTTTTCAGTTTACAAACTGCGCCGCGTTGCGCGGAACCGCCACCGATTCTGCCTCCACTGGCGCTGCAGTCGCACCCGGATCCCGCGCTGCGCAGTCGGGGCAGCCAGCTCGAGTAGTCCTCTTCTTTATTCTATGTAGTCCTCCCTGTACTCTCGTAGAAGCTGTGCTTGTGCCGGTTAACCTCCCGCATTCTTTTGTCTGGTGCCACGTTTCGGAGCTTTGCTGGCGCTCCGTAGCTGATGTGTTTCTCCGAATACATCGATCTGATAATTTGATTCTGTGTTGTGTGTGCATCTAAGCGACCAAGCCATGCCGACGTGTTGTGTGCCCGGCTGTACGAGCGGGTACCGGAACGACACAAGCTCGTCGGGCCGGCATTTCTTCTCCGCTCCTAGCGACGAGAAACTACGCTTAGCGTGGAACAGGGCCATACCCCGCGCCGACAAAGACCTCACAAGGAAGTCCAGAGTATGCTCCTTGCACTTTTATGACCAGGACATTCTTAAGACGTACGTACACGTGATAAATGGAGAAACTGTGGAAATCCCGAGGGGTAAGTGGAGTCTCGTCGACGGAGCGCTTCCGAAAATCTTCCCGAACTTGCCCTCGTATCTAACAAAGCCAGCGGACAAGAGGCGCAAACGAAAGCGAGAAAGCAATGGGTCCACTAACCATGGGACAGCATCCCCGCAATCGGAAGAAGCTTCTTGCAGCATAATTCCTGCTGATGCCGTGAAAGACAATATGCCTGAGCCGTGCGCGCCATGGTTTAGTGAAATGGAATGTGTAGAGCTGCCACCATCATGGCAGAGAATCACCGTGGAGAACAGCAGCGGTAATTTGCGGCACTTTTCACATTGAAGTTTGAAAATAAGGCACTGCAAATCGAGAAATGCATTGTTGTGGGTAATTGTGACAGAGTGGCCACCGCAAGTTACCCTTGTGAGTACCGGCCTGTACTTTAGATTTGTAGAGTGCGAACTTGAGCTTACTGAAAGTGGATGAACAACCAAGCGCATTTATGATTTATTTCGTGGCAGTAGTAGACAGAAGTGAATATTGCTTTGTTACTTTCTAATCCATGCTGAAATCGCTAGTTTGGGCAGTGGCCACGATTTGCCCGCCGAGATAGCATGAAGCAGCATTTACATTGAAATGGGGGTGTGCTCACGAGCACGGAAGACCCTGTTGTTCGTTGCGACGCGCGTAGGTTTCCGCATGAATCGTTTATGTAGTGATACAGATGCAGAATGTTTTGTTCAAATGACGCTAGTTATAACCTTACGCGAATTGGAAAATAGCAGGGCATGCGGGAAGTATCGAAAAAGGTTACTAAAGGTAGCGAAACGACGCACGCAATGTGTAACGCCAGACGTTGCCGGTAGCTCCGGACTGCAAAGCATGCCGCGCTCACATGTTTTGAAGCAAACACAGAAGTAGCAATAGTGGCTAAGATATGTTGCAGCGATGCATTTAAGGTTTTCCGCACGGTTAAACGTAAATAAACGCGCACATTGAGCGCCCCAATACGGCCTTACGAGCCAATTAAGCAGCCGCGAGGCTGGATCTCGATGGAACGCTCCCGCCACCTGTCGGCCAAACTGAAAATGGAGACACGGGCGAAGCACGGCGCCGGCGGAGACTGAACCTATAAATATATATAGTTCTAGTAACGTTGGCTTGGCCGTGACATCACCGGAGATGAAATGAACCTCGGAGCCGCCGCGGCAGAACTCTCGTCGACTCTGTGCCGTGCACATGTTGCCTTGACATGGGACGACCAAAGAAGATCCGGACACCTGGAGAAGAAGTGGCTTACCAGGAAGCACGCCGTGCTGCCAGGCGAGAATGCAATCGACGACGACGAGCCGATCCGGAATACCGTACCGAGGTTGCTGCAGAGAAGAGACGTCGCCGAGCCGAGGACCCTGAGTTTCGAGAACGGGCGCGTTCTCCATGACTCGGTAGCGACCCAAGTTTGTATGGGTGTTCTGTGTCTATACCGAGTCATGGAGAACTTTCAGCGTCATGCCCGTCGATCTATGGGTGGTGCGAACGGCCGATTCCTACGAGATTCCTGGGCATCGAGTTTGGGCACAGCCGCCGCGTCTGCGACCGGCATTGGCTTGACGTCGGCCTGAGCAGCGCCGCTCGCTCCTCCGCCGTAGCTCTGCTAGGCGACGCACGGGACGTCATCGCTCGGCGAGGTTACCACCCTCTCCCTGGTTACCCTTGCTCGACGAGACGCGGATGCGGTGCATTCCGAGTGACGAGGACGGCGCGAAATGCAGCACGTCGCATCTCGACGCCGGCTACAGCCGGGGCACGCCGACGAACGCCGGATACGTCGGCCGCGCCTCGCGCCGGACTCACGGTGTAAGGGCGCGTTCACACTGAGACATTCGGCGTCTGGAGCGGCGCGGAACCCAGTTCGGCGGCGGCGAGATCCGCCGGAATAGCCCTTTCCGCGCCGATCGCTCCTGGACCGATTTTTGCGGCAGCTGCCGCCGGATTCCCTCACCGCGGGCCAATCGGAGCGCGAGTGGGAAATTCGAAAGATGGCGGCCAAGTCCGACGCGCTCGTCGCGACATCGAAAATGCTCATCGAATAGGTGCGTGCCCACCCCATCGTTTTCGACAAGCACCATGTGAAGCACAACGTGACCTGACAAAGTGGCGTGACCCAGCTTCTCGCGGTCTTGCAGGACGAACCCCCGCCACCGCTGGCGTCGTTGCTTCGGGGGAGCGGCGCCGGGTCTTCACGCCGGGTTTTCGGGGGAGCGGCGCCGGGTCTTCACGAAGTGCTTGGAAAAGCACGGAAGGAAGTCTGGTTTCATCTCACCCGGGAGCGGCATCACCTAGGCGAGAAGAAGTTTCTCGAAGTGTGGGCTCGCCCAGCTGTGATTTTTGAAGAGTCAGGTGGAAAGCTTTCCATTAAGTTATGATGCATGCTTCTAAGGTCACTCGACTGGACAGCATGCGCCAGTCGATCCACGTATTTCCGTTCGCCTCAGTGGAACACAGAGTTGGAACCAGTGCTGGCGCAACAGAGTGCGCTGCGCCGCGGACGGCTTCTGTTGTCTCCATGGTTGTTTGCCTTGACACCTTTTCCGTCGAGGCAATCCAGGGATCTGATGGGCTTGTGTCCCTGACGACCGACATGGCTGTTTGTGTGAAGCGTGAAATAGCACAGTGTGCGCCGCTCTACAGCGGCCCCCTTGTCCGGGAAGGACCGTTGGCCCAAATCAAAGCCCCCCACCCAGTCAGCCCGGGTAGGGGGGGGTGCCGGGGTCAATGTACCGAATGATGCTGGGTTGTTGAGTACATGAACGCTCTGGGGCGTGGTACCTACGGGTGCCAAGTCCCCTTCCCATCTGACAACGGCACGGCGGCGTGCCATACCTCTCCTCAGCGACCGCGCACGATTACGAAACCATTATTGCTTTTACCTTGCTTCTGTGCGATCAGCTGTCGGAAATGCAACTGAGTTTTCGCTAAGAAACTGTGCTCCAATCATGCTAGATTGAATCATGTGGATTGAAGACGTGTGCAGTAGTTGCATGTTAAGGAATAGAATGAATCTGTGTGACCAAGTTCGCGGACCGCTGCTGCAACTGTCCGAACGTGTTACCGGCACTTCGTGATGTGCGGCTTTTCTCGAGGATACAGAAATTTGCTCACCCGCCAGCCTTGTATCGCTAACCTTCAAAGAAAGGGCTTCATCCCGAGAACGTCGGATAGAGTGAGTACCACTCGTTAAACAATGACAAAGGGAGTAGCGTCGCTTCCTGTCATAGTAAGTTTCGCGCACGTTATCTATACACATATGTCCCAAATGGCGGGAAAACTTACGCCCACTCTATCGCCGACGTATCAAGAATAAGGGAATGGGCGCACACTTGAATATGTGCGGACTGTATACGCACAATAAATGACGGACTACATCTATAGCGCATGAATGGTCGAAGCTGAATATTTCGTGACGGTCCACAAGAGTAAGCAAGTTACTCGCTGTAATATATATTTGCTACAAGGTATTACAATGTACAAAACAGCTACGTTGCAAGCCTTGTGCGCAGCAAGGACAAATTTATTGGAACTGAGCACACCCGCGAGCGATTAGGCAGAAAATAATCAGGTAGTGGCCGCACCGAGGAACTTCACCGAGTCAGAAACTGACAAGCCACTGCATCAAAATATTTGCCGAATAAAGAACAAACAGCAAAACACAATAATCCTGACTGAATTCATAATCGGAAAGCTTGGATAGCTTGCAATACACATTTAGCCCCGCTTTTAGAACAAGCACCATATATGCTGCTTGCGCCGTTTGGACATAGTTTAATCAGCTCCGAAAGCGCTTTTGAATGTTCTCTGAAGCTGTGATCAAACCTTCGCGTCATCCACCTAGTTAGCGTCTACGATATCTCCGCAAAACAGAGGATTTCTAAGCCGCGCCTGCGTCATACACTTCCATTGTAAACAAGGAGGCAACGGAGGCTGTTGAGGCAAGCAATGGACGCGTCACCACGTGATCAAACATGGCAGCGCCCACGGGATCGCCGCGAAAAGGGTCAATAGACCTTTTTATCGGGCGAGGAGGAAAGGGCGCGCGACGAGCCTTTCCTCCTCTCTGGCTTGTGCAAGCCGGCCCGGCGCGGCTTGAATGTGTTGCCGGTCACGCGCTGCGGAACGATTCGGAAGTGTTTTAGCTGTTCTGAGTGCAATTTACGGGATGTCAACTCTTACGAGGTCGTCGAACAACCACTGTGCAGCCTTTAGGTGCAGCAGTAGCTACAGTATCTGGAAATTTCTCTTGGATGTGCAAAAAAATTTGACGCACGTCATCAGCTGCGGTGTGTGTATGTATTGTGAACTATGTTGGATGTATCGCGGCTTTCACTCGACGAAGAGTTGTAAAACATTTGCATCAACCACTGGCATCGTTATCATGCATTTTAAGTCTAGTCGACTTGGAATCACTATGTCTACGTTAGCCTCCTGCAAGAGGCCGAAGGCTTTGCTCAACACAGCGAGCACTGCGGTTGACAAACCAACATGATACACACAATTGCTTCGTGCTTAGATCGGCATTGCCTTTTTTTTTTGGCCTGTAAGGCACAATATACAAAGGGGATCGCATAAAGAGAATCCAACAGCTATTTGTAAGGACACAATTTCCGTAACGTGGGTGAATGCGTCGTAAATGACTGAACTTAGGAGACTGAAAAAAAAAAAAGAGTTCATATGTCCTCCTTTTGCGGCAAAATAAAACAGAACATGGGATAGCAACGTAATAATTCGTGCTGCATGCTTGGACTACTTGGACCATACGCTATATAGAACAAACAGATCTATAACACAGCATTTAGTACTGCCTCGGGCGCTCGATCGCACAGTCTGCAGCTGGTCGTTCGACCACTCGAAAAGTGTGATTCACACTGTACGGTATGCGGTTATTATTATCCAAACTATTTTATTTATAGGCGGAAACCTTGCCCAGGAAACAAGGCAGTCGCCCAGTGTATCTACACATAACTTGAACGCTTGTCAAACAGCAGACTTATTCTCAAGCAGAACGGTACCCACGCTGTTAGCATCGTCAAATGTTTTGTAACTACTCATTGCAGCTTAACCAGAGCTTAGAATTACAGTGCTGAGAATGCTGCCGTAAGGTAGCATTCGTGAAACGAATTTTCAGAAATACCCAACTGATATCGGAGGCTGATTGTAAGCTGAAACAAACGCGCACACCTCGCGCTGGGTGCTCCTTCCGCCTTAACATCAGCAGTTACTCCAGCCGCTTAATTCAGACTTAAATTCCTTCACTACGCCTCACAGGACCATTCCCCACGTAGAATACGCCATTTCATGCTAAATAGACCGCGCGAGTGCGAAAAAATCCACCAGAAACTGCCGCCGAGCGTATACCACAGCATACAACACGGGCGTTCGCCCAAGCCAGCAAGTAAGTAAGTAAGTGTGTGGTCCTGATCCCTTTTGACGCAGGGCAGGCGTTTGTCAAACGCCACAGGATATGTAGCATGCCAACTGCTCATAGATGGTGCCACTGCCTACTCAATGGCGGCGCCCATGAAAAAACGGTCTATAGTGCTGCGCTTTCGCTGGCGTGGCGTCGCCGTGCCGAGCGCGATGCTAGGTAGGACTATAAAGTGGCCTTTAGAAGACTGCGCGCCGGCCCCGAGTCTCAGGGTCGGCTTAGTTTGGCTAAGAACTAGCCAAACCAAGTTAAGGAAAGGAAAGCAAAGTTAAAGCTAGGGAAGGGCCACCAGCTTCGCTGTTTGCCCAGTCTTCGCACCACTTAGTGTGAAGCTGCCCCTAATCTTTTCTCATAGCCTTAATGCATAAGTTGGTACTCTTCAGTCGACTCATAGTTACATGTGGTATCGTTGTAAGTGGGCTGCACCGTAGTCACTATTCATAAATGCGAATATTTTTCAAATACTTTTTAATATTTCAAGGTCCCGCCACGATGGCTTAGCGACTATGGCGTTACGCTGCTATGCACGTGGTCGCGGCTGTGGCGGCTGCGTTTCGATGGGGTGACATGCAAAAACACCAGTGTCCCATGCATTGGGGGCATGTTGAAGATCCCTAGGTGGTCAATATTATTCCGGAGTCCCCCACTACAGCATGCCTCGTAATAAAAGTGTGGTTTTAGCACGTAAAACCCAAGAATTCAATTCAAGCGACAGTAAAAGGCTCAAAAGTTTGACAGCCTGGGTTTCTTCAACATGCGCAAGCACTCGACCATTCTTGCATTTCACCTCAACCTAAATCAAGGTTGGAAATGTAACCCGCGCTCTTTGTGCACAGCAAAATCTAGCTAGCATGCAAAACATATCAATGCATGTCTCTTCGAATGGTGTTAAGGTTACTCTTGCACCCAAAAGGGTGTTCTTGTTCTCCTTACCTTCTAGGGCCACAAAAGGCTGACGTGGCAACACAGTGCGCCGTACGAATGGCACTAAAAGCCAGCCAGGCAGCAGTCAACCCACGAAGCACGAGGACGGCGGGCGTACAAACGACGAGCATGACAAGCCAGCTAGTGGGTGTGTATTGATATGTTGTGTGAAGTACTCTCTGTTTACTCATCTAAACACTGTCACACCCATACCTGCCAACTCTCCCTATTTGTTCAGGCGACTCCTGAATTTCGACCAATCCTCTGGTTTGTACAAGCATGGCCATAGATCTGCCAAAAAACTTCCCCGACCCCATTGCAAAAATAAAGGGAAAAAAAAACAAGCAGTACAGCCATGCACTAGGTAGCTAGCCAAAGTCAGATTTAATTTTTTTTTAATTATGCGGATCCCATGCACTATGGTAATTGATATTTATGATTATGTTATGTTTATGGTCAAGTTCTTCAGAGTTCTATGCAAACCGAGAATGGCGAGTTGATGTTAAATGCTACCTTGCGTGTTCCATTCGCATTTGTCTACGTAGTACGCAGGGCAAAACACATTTGTTTTAGGTGTGCGCCAATGTTCATAGTCTGCGAGAAGATTAGTACTGTCATTGTCCCCACATGGCGTATCTCATCGTGGCTTTATGTGCCAAATCCACAATCTGATTATGAGGCATGCCGTAGTGGGAGACTCCAGATTAATTACGACCACCTGCGATTGATTAAAGCGTGATAATGGTGATAATTCTCAGCAGCGACACGATTGTGCCGCTGCTAAAAGTTTACACCTGCAGCGAAGTAGAATACACTTGGTTTACTGTAATATTAGCTTTGTGTTTTGTCTGGTTAAGCTCTGTGCCACTAGGCGACTGCACCGCGCAGGCCGTTTGCATTTGCGCCTTTGCTCAGTCCGGTAAAATGCCCAGTGCGCTTGCGTATATTCAAATACCAGACACGCTAAAACTCTCCAGTGTTGGCACCTACTGTGACAAAACACGTACGGCATGTTTAGTGTTTTGACAATGATAAGCACGGCGCCATCTCTACCCGCCGTGGTTGCTCAGTGGCTATGGTTTTGGGCTGCTGAGCACGAGGTCGCGGGATCGAATCCCGGCCACGGCGGCCGCATTTCGATGGGGGCGAAATGCGAAAAAGCCCGTGTACTTAGATTTAGGTGCACGTTAAAGAACCCCAGGTGGTCCAAATTTCCGGAGTCCCCCACTACGGCGTGCCTCATAATCAGATAGTAGTTTTGGCATGTAAAACTCCATTTTTTTACAGCGCCATCTCTGAGAAATTTACAAAACAGTTTCAATGCACCAGCGACATGCAAGGATAACGTAACCACCATTACGTTGGTCTAAAGCTGCCTAGCTTCACTGGCGAACTCGGCGACGGGCACAGTGCCAAGAGGCCAGAGACCAGGGAAGAACGATAGCTAAAATGAAGCACAGCTTGACACCTTTTAGTCACATGTCGATACAACTTTTGTCAGTTTGCATACTCTCGAGCAGATTAGACCTTTTGTATTACATTTTTAACTCGTTAAAGCGCAAGGTGCACAACTTATGCGTAAAGCAGTGTGGTCTTAATCAGGAAGCCCTAGTCGACATAACCAGAGTATCGCGCATGTTGTGATCCCCGCCCATGCTATGGTCTACCAATCGGTGCTCGGGTTGACTTCCCAAGCTGCTGGCAACAACTGCAACATGTCGCCGACAGACACGCCAAAGAGAGAGAAAGAGGAAACCTTTTTTCAATAGCTTAAGCTGTTCCTTAATGAAGAGCGTCCTTTGCTTCCTGCATACCACTGTCAAAGCAGGCAGCTTCAACATGTCTAAAGCTGTCATCTCTCATGAGTGATCACACGCTCCTCCATGTTACGAGGCCTGTAAGAAGCCATTGATGTCAGTGTTCAAGGCATCTCCTTAGAAATTCTAAGAGTGTCAAATATTTCTAAATAATTTGTCCCCAAAATCTGACTTGGAATATGCGCTGGTGTACTAGTACACCGTTTTGTGCCACAGTCAAAAAGGTGCACATGCTAAGGAATGCAGTATGCTTGGCTGTTCCAAATGGCAGCGGCTCGCTGCTGTACTGAAACGCGAAAAGCACTAAACAGTCATACATCTCTCTAGGAACAGCTAGCACACGTCACAAAGTTTGAAAGTAAACTTTTTATTCATAACATTCATTCAGATGCTTTACATGTGTGGACAAAAGTACAAACGCTGCGTGCAGCAGCATGGTGTGTGGTACGTCAAAATGTATCCGTAAATTTCTGTACAGCAAAATCTCCTCACCATTCGGCAACATTTTCCTCCAGCTCACCGCTCTTGAACGCATGATACAGATCAATTACTTCAATACATCGTTGGACAAAAGGTGGAAAGGTTTTTCGTTGCATTTGCCAACACTTTAGCCGCATTGCCACTTGTGGCTGTCAATCACAATGACGAGCCTTGACCAGTATATGAGAAGGATTTGGCAGAAGCTGCCCTGCCTATTAGCGGCTACAGCATGCATGGAAAAAAAAAAATGCTTATTCATATGGGTGGAAAATAATAGTGTATATGAATTACAGCATGCAGAGATACATAAATGTGTCACAAACAACATAATGCATGCACAAAGCTCTAGACCAGAAGTCTCAAACATGAAGCCCACAAAGTGCTTGTGTCTGTCTCAAATTTTTCAATCTCTTCCATTTCCTAATACAAGTTTCCTAAGGTTTATTCAGCCTTCATCCCCCTAGAATGTGACATGTCTACAGCCAGACACCAGACTTAGGCTTGAAACTTCTGCTCTAGACATAGCAAACACCGGCTGTCACATTCTTTTGCCACTTGCAGATCTTGGCACTGTCTCGTGGAGCCGTGACCTCACAACCTCGTCATGGTGGTGACTTCTGCTGCCAAATTCTGCTGGTGGCGTCCCAGCCTTTTCGAATCGGGGCAGCTTTTGCCGCGGACTGTGCTGTTCACACCTGGCCACACATCCTCGCAAAACGACACTTTTGCGGGGATGACGTCGCATGACAATTCTCTTGCCCTGCGCTAGCACTTCGCCTCGCTGCCAGTCGGAGCAATATACAACTGTTTACTGTTACCTTTGTCTTCTTTTCATTCTGGGCACACACATCATCTGCAACAGCTGTGCAATGTAACAATAAGTACATGTGTAGTGCAACAGGGAAAAATATGGAGCCATATTATACAGTAGTTTCAATAAGTACAGTGCTTTAAAGTGCATATATACCATATCGCTGTATAGTGTATATATGTATGTACAAACAAACATGCATAATACTGCAGGGTGCAAAATAACACAACGGCAGGGAATGTCTTGCACGTTATATAATGTGCCGCATACCAGCACAGACTGCAAGCACTTCAAAGAATTGGAATATGGAAGGCTTTTTCAAGGCAAAAAATAGACAAGCAACATGCCATCAACTATGCACCACCATACATTGTATTCGTGTATCTTTTTAATAGTATGTGCAAAATAATCAATTCAAGTAAGAACTCTGCATAATGCTTAAATCCATGCAAAACAATTTGGCTTTAGCATGGCACAATTTAGCACAGTGCTAAAGTTTATGCTATTGTTTGTGCTACAATTACTGTATAGACTTGCGTAAGGGCCGCACTTTTATGAGGTGCAGTCTTTACATGGAACAAAACCTTTTGGTCAAAATGGTGCCAGCGACTACAGCACACCTCGGATGTACCACTGCATCGGAGGTCAACGCGCAGCTCTCGCCATCTAGTAATGGCACGCTGAAGTATGCAGTGTGCGGCATCGGGGCACCGAATGTGATTGCTTCTCGGATGGGAATATTTTTTTTCCAAATTTTGGGCTGCCAAGTTGGGGGTGCGGCCCTTACGAGAGTCTATATGGTATAGTACAGCAACCTCATGTGCCTCTTCAGCTCTAGGTTCTAGGGTAGAGTGTATAGGAAAACTCTTTATACTCTACACTGCACTGGAACTTCACGTCCTTTCCTCGGATATCTTGTGTTCAATTTCCCGAACTTGTGCCGTTTCTTCTAATCTGGCATTATTTTTTACTGTTATGTGAAAGGACTAGCTGGCACCATTTTTGGGTGACAGTATGTTTTTCTTGTCATATATATGTATATCATTAAAGATTTATTCATTTTATACAAGTGGGCACACTTTATTCGTGAAGATATTGTGCTTTTCTAAAAAAGATGCCACTGCAATGGATACTCGCGCTTAATTTCACTGAGCAATTTTTTCAAATGAAAAAACGCTGCTCGGGGAGGATTGTTAGGGGGTTATCTTTGCAATCTATGACTGTGATCCAAACATAAATTTCCTTTTGTTCAATGCAAACAAGCTGACCTAGTTAGTAGATAGCTTTAGTTTACCCATATAGATGCATTACCTTTTACAGAATTACTGGGTTAACAGATCTGTGAATGGCAGTAGCTACGTTGGTAGGAACACCAGATGTTTTGTCCAACCACAATGCGTTTAACATGGTTTTATGTTGTATGAGGGGTCTTGTCGGAGAACTCTATAAAGGGTTTCATGTTAAACGATTGTCACCGCCAACAGTTGACGCCAGCAGCTAAGTAGAATATGGTTGGCCGCTAGAATAATAGCTCTGTGTCCTCTCTAGTTAAGGTTTGCACCACCAGCTGGTGCTATTAGCACTGCCCTAGCTGCCCACGTATCCGGTGACCTAGTGTTCTGCAAAGGGCAATACATTAACAGACAAGCTAAAACTATCCAATAGCTGTGATTAGCCGGCACGCAAGTTCTGCACTTCAGAGTCTCCAAGGAACATCAGGTCATACAGTCCATGACATTGCACCTAAGTATACATGCTATCTCTAGCAAGCCCAGCAAGGTAAGTTGACCAGGAACCCTGGACGCATGAACGGTTGGTAGTGTGACGAATCACAGGAACATGTAACAGTCCTAGAAAAGCGTTGGACCATGTGGCACAGTTCTAATAACTGCAAAATTTTGCAAGAACTAGATTCTGCCCATAGAGATACCACTACAGTTGCATCTGATTAAACGAAGGTGCATCCAACATTAAAATACAATTGGTATAGCCAACTTTTGTCATAGGCATATATGGACATACTGCACTATCTGATAATTTGTTATTTCCATGTTTGTTTTATTCAGGTAAGACTGTATCAAGCCACGCATGACTACAAAAAGATGGTCACCATGTCCTACCACCAGTTGCAAACTTAGTTCCTAAAGAACCCTAATCTAGGCATGTTGGTAATCCAAACTTGAAACTTCCTCGCAAGAACTACACCGGACCAAAAGAAAGAAAGACAAAGCACTGACTATCAACCAGGTTGATGGTGCTTTTTCATGCGGAAGTTTTGAGTTTGATTCCTAATGTAGTATGAACGATTACATTCATTAACCTGCAAGCAGCTGCTTACTGACAAAACATGCAGTCAAATCTCAATTGACAATGTGCAAATGAACTGCATCCAACGTTAAAATACAACTGGCATAGCCAATTTTTATCATAGATAGTGCAGCATATAGTACATATATGCCTGATAATTTGTCATATCCATGTTTGTTTTATTGAGGTACGACTGTATCAAGCCACGCATGACTTCAAAAAAAGATGATCACCATGTCCTACCACCAGTTGCAAACTTGGTTCCTAAAGAACCATATGCTGGGCATGTTGGTAATCCAAAGTTGAAACTTCAACGCGAGAACTACATCAGACCAAAAGAAAGAAAGAGACAAAGTGCTGACTATCAACCAGGTTGATGGTGCTTTGTCCCGCTTGTCTTCCTTTTCTTTTCATATGGTGCAGTTTTTGTGCAGAAGTTTCGAGTTTGGTTCCTAATGTAGTATGAACCATTACATTCATTAACCTGCAAGCAGCTGCTTACTGACAAAACTTGCGGTCAAATCTCAATTGACAATGTGCAAATGAACTGTACTACTATCCGTGGAAGTGTCAACATGGCAGCCAATGTGCGTTGCAGCTGCGCACAGTAAAAACTTGTTCCGCAAAACTCGAGCGCAGAATGCCAACAGTCTTAAAATATTGTGTGAGTATTCTTGTTTAATGACTAAGTGTTGTACTTTGTCTTGCAACCTTAAATTCTACGTGTACAAATTCCAGAAAGAGCAACAGTGCTTGCAACTTTATGTACAGCTCTTTTGAAGCCAGCAGTAAGAAGCAGTCCTGGCTCTTCAAGATCTGCTTTTCTAGTGGACACCGAGCTAATTTATTTTCTAGGGTTGTGCAGCAAATGCCTCAAATATGTCTGATGCAGCATCAACTATAGTGTGTGAATGTGTCATGAAGCAGCCATTAAGTCCAACCTAATCACCAAGTTCAGTATGCATGGTGGTACTCATTCTAAAGCTTTATCATATTGTGTCAGGGTTGCCAGGTATGGCCAAAGTGACTACATCGTCGATCAAATTTTAGTTGCTCTACCACTTTATTACTTGAGATCACTTGACTGCCTAAGTACAACTGTTTAAACACCTTCAATGCCTAAGTAACTACAAAAGTTCAATATTAATTCCGATTTTGCATTGACGATCATACGAGGTGTGTTCAAAAAGAAACCGAACTTTTGCTATAACACCTTTACTGCTTATGGTACAGCATTTTAAGTGCTGTCCCCTTCAAAGTAGTCCCCTCTACTGGCAATGCATTCTTCTCATTTTTTCTTCCATTTTTCTAAAGCCTCCTGGAACACACTTTCTGGAATGGCGAGCAGGTCTCTTCACGCATTGTCCTGGATCTCCTCTACGGTTTGGAAACGACGTCCTTTCAAGGTGGTTTTCAGCTCAGGGAATAGAAAAAAGTCTGCTGGGCTAGATCTGGAGAATACGGTGGGTGGGGCACAACAGGAGTGTGGTGTTTCGCTAAGTAGCTGCGGACAAGGAGCGACGCGTGAGCCGGGGCATTGTCATGATGCAACATCCAAGCCTGATTTTCCCATAATTCAGGCCTCTTACTGCGCACAGAATCTCTCAAACCTGCTAGGATTCCCTGGTAAACATTTTTGCTTACCGTCTGACCATGTGGCACAAATTCCTGACGGATAATGCCTTTGCAGTCAAAAAAACACAACCAACTTCCATTTGAGGTGGAATGAAAAACACAACCAAACTTCATTTCTGACCGACTCATGCATGCTTTTTTTTGGACGAGGAGAACCTTTGGCCACCCACTGCGATGACTGCACTTTCTTTTCAATATCATAGCCATAAACCCATATCTCATTGCCTGTTATGATCATCTTAAGAAAGTTTTCATTGTCATTGGCTGCGGCGAGCAGTTCCTGGCTGATTTTAACACGGGTCTGCCTCTGTTCGTCAGTCAACAAACACGGCACAAATTTTGCACTGACACGACGCATCCCAAGTTTGTCACTCAAAATTTCATGACATGATCCTACGCTGATACCCACTTCGTCAGCGACTTCTCGAACAGTCAAACGACGATTTCCACGAATCACAGTTTGAACTCTCTCGATGTGGTTATTATCTGTGGATGTGGAAGGTCGTCCAGGCATGGGATCGTCACCGACCGACATTCTTCCGTCTTCAAAGCGCTTGAACCAATCATAGCACTGCGTGCGACTCATACAGTCCTCCCCGTATGCTCGGCTAAACAACTGAAATGTTGCTGTGAAAGTTTTCCCAACTTTGTAGCAGAACTTCACACACACACGCTGTTCTTCTCCTTCATTGTCACTTTGGCACCAATCCGAAGAACAGCTTGTTCAGGTGCTCATGTGCTCACTTCAGCGGCTGTAGCTGTAAATGCTGTAGCTACAAAACGCGGCAAATGCCAGTTTGTTGTCTAAACCTGCCACTACATGTGCTAGTAGCCGCAGCGCGCTCCCTCTGCCAGTTGGCACGATATTTCAAAAGTTCAGTTTCTTTTTGAACACACCTCGAATTCTGCTAATAAAAATAGGATAATGCACATTTCTGCTCAAATTCTAAGTGGCTCAGTGTGCATTTCTGTAACTAACTTGCAGTTCCGCTATTTTCTTGGCAAACATTTTTTTGCAATAAGTAGCATGGAGTGTATGCTTCTGTGAACATTTTGTCACTGCGTGGCAAGTTTTCTTACATGATGCCTAGAACTGGCTCCCTTTTGGCTGCATTCTGGAATTTCGTGGTTGCTTCAAAGAATTCCTGGCCTAGCAACCCTGATCATCGCCACAAACGATTACACTGAACCTGTCTCAAGACACAAGGCGGCGCTTTAATTACACCTTAGCTGTCTGAGCTTGTCAAAGACTAGGGAAAATATTGCATTCAGTTCGTGTAAAGCTTGGCGTTGCCAACTGGCTATTAAATCATAAACATGCACTGAGATCCACCTCACTGTTTTCTCTTGGCATCTACCGCAACGTCAAAAGCTGCTGTTTCTACGCTTCTAACTAGCAAACGTACTATGTAGCTGTGGCTCTGTCTAGTCGTAAATTACAGCTACAGATTCTAGCACCTGACACTACAGAGATTGCAAACCAACCAAAGCCACGCTGGTGTAAGGAATCCAATAGTGTTTTCCTTTACTGGCAGTAGATTCAGCATCCAGTCATGTTGTCTGCACCATGACACCCCGGACAGAACAGATCTAAATAATGTCAAGAAAATTAGTTCTGACACATTTCTTGCATTTCAAGCATCGTTAACAACACACAGCCGCAGAACAAATGACCAATTTTGAACTTCTCAGTGAGTTTCTGTAACATCCACAAATGTGGACTCCCTAAACTCTAAAAATACTTCAGGTACACGGAAACGTAATTGACTACTTGGCATGTAGTGTAGTGGGAAAAACACTCAGCCACTTGACAAGATCTGCCTGATGTAAATCATTGTTGGCAATAAAAAAGAAAGAAGACAATCCATTGCATGGCCACATACCGGCACCGTGAACAAACATGCAAACGCGCATTCCCAACCATTTTTCTCAAGCACACTTTGTGCATAATAAATTTCGCAGCATAGGTCTAAATAAGAAGTGTCTAAAGAAGTATGCTGCACATAAAAAAAAAAACACATTATTTTCATTATTAATTACGGTTACGAAGTGTCACTTTGGCCTTTACAATTTTAAGCGCTGCACCTGAAGGGGCTGTGCTTTTTGAAACACACAAAACACGATCAAGATACCAGCAGGTACCAGGCACAGTTTCGACCACTTGAATGCCTCGTTAAACAGGTCAGAAAAATCGAGACATCAAATCAAAAATTCTCTTATTTTTTTTTTTCAAAAGTTAGGTCACGGGGATGGCCACAGCTATCAGACCATCTGACCTGTACTTTTAACTTATCGACAAGACTGTATCAAACTGGGAGCACGTAACCTCATTGTGAGTAAACTAATCAACGGTTCTTGGCAAACAGATGAACAGCCTGTTTTCAGCCCTCTGGCCATTGTTTTTCCACTACCTATGACAGCGCCAACTGGGGGTCAAAGCTAGCACGCTGCACTATTCAGAATAGCATGCTGCACTACTCAAATGCAATGTTCAAGTGAGCAGCACCCATGGCAGTGCCATTGAAAACGGCACAAGCACAGTGCACCGTGAGACACAGCTGATACACTGCAAAAGTACCGATGTCACTGTGCCGTCTGTCCAACAGGAAGTTATAAACTCTGCCGGCTACAGTAAAACTTTGATAGGCAACGTTGATGGGAAACGTCAGCAGGGGGGGGGGGGCAACGTCTGTGCAGTCGTAATATGGCCCACTTGACGAAGTCAAGGGTTAATGAGGTCTCGCGCAATGCTTGCAATGCCAGCACACACAGCATAGCTCGGGTACATGACAAATGGCACGTTCGAGTCTGCCAAAGCCATCGCACGACTTTTCCCCCCACCCCTCCTTGTGACAAGCTGCTGTTACTCTGCGTCAGCACCCACGATTGAAGGCATTCGCACCAGCAGTGAACGCACCCTGCTCCAAGACCGCGGAAAAATCATTCCTGCAACGATCAGGACATCAACATTTCGAGATGGGCACAATGTGCAAGACTGGAAATACATAGCATCTCCTCGACCTTTGGTAGCACACGATGGCAGCAGGATGGTGACAACGGGGAAGGGGAACCAACAAGTTGATGAGATTCTCTGACGTGGTTGGTCTCTCGACCGGCGAGCGACTGTTTAGTGGCCCATGTAGTGGCGCACGGGTGCCTGGGCCGAGCTGCTGGTGCCTTGGCTCGGCAAACTGCTGGATGCCAATGGCATGCGGAGCCGTTGCGCTGTGCGCCGCGCCTGCCGTACCTTAGGGTGTGTTGTGTCTTGTTCCCTGGAAAGGGGAATATGGGTGTGCGACTTGAAAATGTGATTTAGCATAAAGTGGCAAACACATGTACGTTAAAACCATCAAATCTGTCATACTATGTGTCCAAAGCATGCGCTCAAGCCTGCTGTAAGCATGTTGGACGCGATTGTTGGTACAGATCATTCAAATGACGGGCTTTTATGATTGTGTTTGCACTTTAAAGGGAGGGACACTAAAGAGAAACAATACATTAAACTAGTTTAGACGGATGAAGTATTTTTCAAAAATCCGAATTTCATAAGCTTTGTAGTAGCAGGCTGATTATTAGTAAAAGAATTGATGAAATTAGTTCTTTTTAAATTTTGTACTGTAAGCCCAGTGCCAAAGTCAGTTTGAAGTCACATGTTTCAAAATATTTTTTCGTATTTTGGCTGTTCTTGCTCAGCAAAATTTCCTGAAACTTGCTAAGTTCAATCTCTGACTCTTTTAGGATACAATGTATTAGTCCATCTTCACCAATACAGCCAACTTCGATTAATTCAACATTGACAGGGCCATTGAAATTGGTCGAATTATCCAGCAGGTCAGAAAAAATACAAAAACGCACTGCTGATTCATTTGACAGTATTTTCCCAAATTCTAACATGTCTCCAATTGGAACCCACACCCACATTTTTAAGGGTACACAGTAGAAAACTAACGTAAAAGTGTGATTAGGGCTCCTAAACAAAGCAGAAATCAAATGCACGCCCCATTTTCTAGCACGAAAAACTTTGCATGCCTCAGATTCTGGCAATAAGAAAAAGATGGAACAAACGAACTATACCCTCCATGAAGAACCACATGTCGTCCTCCGTATGATCCATAGTGCATTTCATATTCTGAATTTATCAAACGACTCCGCAACGATCACAAACGTGATGGTGGCCCACACCTAGACTAACCCTTTTTTTTGCTAATTAATCCTGCGACTCATGCCATTATCCAGAACACCAAGAACACGTCATGCAACTTGTTGCTGCTAGCTTAATATCTAAATAACATTTTAATGTGATCCTGCATTTAGACTGAAAGAAACCTGTCGTCATCATCATGTTATGGAAGAATTTCTGCCTACACAGCTCCCTGTACTAAAATTGAGGAAACTGTGGCGCTGCAATTGTTCAGCTGCCATGGCAACGATGTTAAACACATGAACTCGTCTGGTCTCCATGCTTGTGCCCGAGGCTTCCTTGTGGCTATATTTACTACGCTGTATCTGCCTTTATTGATCCAAGTTTCAAAGCAATCCTACTTTTCTAAATGCAGAACGCAAAAGGACTCTGCATGCATGCAGAACAACTGTGAATTGAAGCATTCATAATGCAATATTTTCTTTCAAATGATCAATCTGTAGTCACCGAACCATTCAAAGCCAGAAGGAGGAAGTTTAGGCAAAGCCATGTAATAACCATCATTCCCAAGACGGCTGGACTGCCATGCATGCAGTTGCCACAGACAATAGCGCCAGAGCTCTCTCTAGTAATTTTTGATGAAACTCTATGGCTCTGTCGCTATCACCATTGTGATGGCAATGGTGATGATGCTGGTTAGGCTGGCTGTGATGGTAGACTGTTGCGAATGGCGCAAATGCAGTTTTGGTTTCGGCTTCGTTCGGACTGCACTGTGCAGGCAATTTTCTGACGTATTTTCTTGGAAAAATAGGGAAAGGTCGACCAAGCGTCGATGCTAAACAACACAACGTCAATATAAATGGCGATTCAAATGATTAAATGTAGATTGTATCTCTCTATTCCATCTCTTTTTCATGTTCATTAATCACTCATTTTATATTTTATTCGAATCATATTTCACACGCAATTAGTGGACCTTATCTTTAGCGCCAACACTTGGTTGACCCTTTTTCTTCCTGGAAGTGGCTACAAGATAGTCATATCCCAGATACGTCAAACCCATGTAAGTCGGCAGTGAAGACCATGTCTTTAAAAACGCGAACTCGACGTGCGCGGCGAAAGCGTGGGGTGTGCGGGAACACCAGAGATACCCAGTACGAGTATGCAAGTTAGTGCATACTCGCCAAATTGTGCTATTGGTAAAAGATTGTGCACTCTATGAGTGTTTATGGCTAATTATCTCCTTTTTGATTATATGCTTAGTTGCCGATTACTGCTAAGTGTTCCCGGCATGTAGAGGTATCATTTGGTACCATGTTCATGTTCATACAACATCTACAAGTCATCTGACCGACCGTTTTTTTTTATGGAAGTGGTTACAAGATAGCCAGATTCCAGATATGCCAAACCCATGTGTCACCGAAGAAGACCTTGTTTTGAAAAAAGTATGCATTAGAATCTTGTAAATAACAATAATTCTTTGTGAGCTAGCACTTTCATTTTAAGTTCTTCCTGGGACAGGCCGGAAATAGGCGCTTGAACAGGAGAAGCAATTGTGTTCGACGCATTGACTGTACCTTAAGCGCCACCAATACAGACACTGCCACTATTCGAGTCGCCACTAGTATTACCATTGGGGTCAGGCGCGTGCGTGCTGACCAGCCGAGTGTGAGCTATCTGGCAAAGACCAATTTCAGGATTGAAATAAGGAATGTTTGGACCCATCCAAATGTATGGGTGCCAGCCAGGACCTGTGGTTGGGGTTTAATTGGCCAAAAAATTGAATTAACGGAAGTCTAATGTAGAAAGTTAACTAGGCCCGAGCGGGCACCGTAATATTATGACATCATGGCTAGCTGGTGTGAGAATTAGAAGGCGATGTCACCGTCAGTCTTTCATTTTTGCATCCTTCCTGGCTTACGGTATTTCCTCATACAGCAAGGGTTGTTGTTTTGGCAATGTAGAGAGATAGTTTACCAATACAGTGTCACTTGTTCTTCTCGCTAGTGTCTTTTTAAGGTGTACTTAAATCTAAGCACAACTCCACAGGCTTTTTACAGACTGTACTTTTCTGGCTTTTCCTCTTGCAAAAATATCAAGCCACTGCACACATCAACGCACTCGTCATGGTTCTGCAAGTGGCTCACCTGAAAAACGGTAGCAGCTTGACGAGTGTGGCTCTGTCGGGGCTGTCGATCAGCTCCTGCGATGTCTGCGTGAGGAAGTTGAGGACACTTCGCAAGTATCGTTGCAGCCGTTGACGTCTCTCTTCTACAACCTTGGCATCCTGGAATAACAGGGGGAACGACGACGACGACAAACCTTCACGTAAGTTTACCGTTTGCATGCCCCTGAATCTAACGCACAACCATCTTTTTTGTTTTAATGTAGAAAACTATTGTAAAAATGACATCAGGGCTCCTAATAACATTACCATGAATTTATAAGAGCTCTTAAACAAAGTAGTGTACATCTAACACGCATTCAATATTTAACAACAAAAGAAATAGCATACCTCTGATTCTGGCAAACAGGAAAAGACTAAACCAGTAAAGTTTACTTTCACACTTCTGCCTAACACATGCACAGCACTCTACAGTCAACAGTCCTTCCAAGCTAGTCTACAGTACAGTCAAACGCCTGTTTAATGAAGTTCTCAGGAAATCCAAAATCAATCGCTTTACAGGTAGCTTCGTTGTAACGGTTGCGCACTACCACTCAGAATAGAGTAGGTTAAGCACGTTCAACGAAAGATAAACTTTATTAACGTGGAATTTGGGTGAGACATAGTGAAAGAAGTCGCAAATTTTTTTTGTGCACACTTCATCTGACAGAATGGGTGACTGCAGCCAACCTTATTGCACCTAAGCTTGCAGGCTCCATAACAAAACGCAGGAACTAAGCAAAGTAAAACAGCAGATTGTCAAATACAAATATCGCCTCACTTGCCATCAAAATTCTTGGTTCGTTTACAGGACATTCATCACAGTTGCCTTCCTTGACATTCGCATCCTTTTCGCCTTAGTTGGCTTTGAAGACATTGCCAGTTCTCAGTTATGATTATATCACCACGTTGTCATCAAATGCAATGTACTTGTCAGGCATCACACCCACTGCTGCGTTACAACAGGCAGCGTACAAGTTTAGCAGTTTATGGAGCAGTGCAGCAGGACTACTTCTGATATCGGCACGATGGTCAAGTGCGCTGCTAGTGCTGCCGCTAGCGCAAAGTGCACCTTGGTGACGTCTGCGGAGGGCAGTGGCAACACCGCTATGTGGCTTTCGTTGTAAAGGAACAAATCAGCCATTGGGGATGCCTAAATTCTTTTGCTGTACAGGCAATTTCGTTTAGTGGTGTTCGTCGTAGAGGCGTTCAAAATACACATGAAACATAGGGATTCTGCCAAGACATAACCCAACAGGTGATTTCGCTGTAGAGGCATTCAACTATATAATTTTCTCAAAATGCTGACACTTTCTCTTTCAAATCTCTGCCTGCAGTGCAACACAGAGTTGCGTGCCAACTGCCAAAAGAAGGAGTCTTTTGGTGACCATTTCTCAGGCATTGCTAACCAGTGTCGGGCAGATAGTGAGAGGCAATCAAAATCTCAACTAACATTGAAAACGCAAGTGCTTATTTTCTAGGTCACATTTCCAGGTGCACAAGAGCTGACAGCACCTGCCAATGCGACCAGATCTTGAGGAAAGAAGCAGCTGAATGCGCTTTTGAAACAGAAAGAGCACCTCAAAAAGGTACTTTCAGGTGCTAAAAGCAAAAGTAAAACATATACAGGCATAAAATAGGCATTTATAGGCATCATAAAATTACTGCTAAACAAATTTTTAACCCATAATTCGTGCTCGTGCACTAAATAGGTGCAGCCTTGATACGTGGGAAGAAATGTGCATTTGCTTATAATTCGGTCTCTAGTGATAACACTAGCTCTGACAGGAAGCAAACGCTGTGAACGCGGTTTCACATTTGATTCCCTGCACAGGCAATTTTAGAGCACACCTCTTAGGCGGCCATTCATAAGGCGAATGTTGTCATCCTCGGTGTAACCGAGTGACGAGCAGAGCGAAGGATGAAGGTGAATGCGGAGCGCATCGGGAAATGAAGACAGTGATAGTGAAGAGAGCCCGAGGAAAGTGGAGGAGGAGGGCATGGCAAGAGCTTCAGAAGAGCGTAGTGCTGTGCAAGATGGGCTTCGCGGCGTTAATGGCTACGAGATGGCGCCAGAGTAGCGCGCGTCTGTTTACCAACGACGCCACCAATAACCATATATGGAAACAAAGAGCTGCATGATCAGAGGTCTGCCTGCGGCGAGGCAGTTGCACCACAATTCACTCCAATTGCAACGTGCTGCACGAGACAGATTGTCCATGCCAGCCAATATATTGCAAAATGAAAACACGTATAGAGATGCGCTCAAATTTTGCATTAGGGAGTATCGTAATCGTCAATGAATTTTTTGTGCCAATTTTCATGAGAAAAAAAATGTATATCAGTGGAATCTCATTTATACGATTCTGCATAATATGTTTTTTCTTATATACCATTTCTATTTCTTATGATTATGTTCAGATAATACGATTTTTGGATGATACGTTTTATTTTCCGGTTCCTGTGAAGATCGTACCAACGAGATTCCACTGCATATGCATGTGTTACATACAGTTAAATGCAGTAATCATTCAATGTTGGCTGCCATTTTCACTTCAAAATTTTCTAAGGGCAGGTTGAAAATAGGCATTTTTGACAAATCGCCTTATTTCAGCACATTCACTGTGCCCTAGCTCTGGCAAAGACAGATGTTGCAGCCAGTCAGGTCACGATTGAGGTCGCCACTTGGGTCAGGCACATTCGTGTCGACAAGCTAAGTTTAAATTCCGGTGAGGGCCAATTTGAGAATCGAAATAATGAAATACTTGGCTCTTAGAAATGTATGAGCACATAGAAATTTCATCATCAAATTGAGGGAACAATCCAATTAGCCAAAGTCGAATGAACCAGGGTGTCAGAACGAAGTGTTTTTTGTTCTGGTTTTAATTTTGTTCCACTGAAAAAAGTTCTGTTCCAGTTCTGCTCCGGAACGAAAAAAAAATGATCTGTAATGGTTCATAACGGTTTTGCAAAAATTTTCAAGCAAAGTAACAATAAAACATAGTATTTACTTTTCTAAATAATTTGAGAATAGCTTTCTCAATATTTATGTTCTCACTATATATCTCCAATATTTTTCTCTCAATTTATTTGGCTGTGCGGCTGTAACCGTGTTGCACATGGTTGGATACGATATAGCATGAATGTAATGCAGCTGACCCCGGGGGGCTTGCGCTAGTCTCGTCCTCAGTGAGGACGTGCTTGCTTCACGCTATTCGGGTTATTATGAATTCTGAGATCATGCTGAGTGCCTGAGTGAAGGCAGTAAGCATAATCTCAGAAGCAGCACGTTATCGAGTGTACTCACAGAAATGCGAGACCGCTGTTCCGATAAAACGAACTTAAATGAACATTAACTAATGATAAAGCGTCGGTAACAAAGTGTTGTACCCGAAGGAAAACGAAACGATAAGATCTTCAGTGCGCAGGCCCTGGGTTTTCTGCTACGATGCTGATCTGCTAGTGCACCAAGGCGGCAGGCTTAGATTAGTGAGCGCTTGACCAGCTATCGCTCATACTATCACTGCCTGAGATACGCGCTAATTCTCACGTTGCCTGACGTCGGTTGTTGCAGATTGCCAACTTTCCCCTTGAACCGAAAACCGATCAAAATATCTCAGTTTAACTACTGAACAAAACAATAAATACATTTTGGTTATGTTTTTGTTCCAGTCAAAAATATCGTTCTTTTTCGTTTCTCGTTTTTGCTTTTGTTTCGTTCCGACATGCTGGAATGAACAAAGTCTGCTTGTAGTTTGCATTTCTAAATCAGAAACCTTAGGAACTTTGAGTGCATGAGAAAAGCTTTTACTAGTTCTGATTTTCGTTGTGATGCATGTGTTTGCAGTTGTTCTGCGAGTTATTCCGACAAAAAAAGAAAAAAAATGTCAGAGTTGTTAGTTCAGCCTAAACTTGTCCACTTCTGACTACCCTGTATATTGCCTAATTTCACTCGCCCCTCCCACCCAAAACGATGAACTGATTTGCTCAGCAAACAACTTTCATGGCATACCTTGTTTGCCTATAGACTTTTTGGGTGGGAAGTCAAAGGAATAGATGACAGGGTTCTTCTTGCAGAGCTGCTTGTGCAGGGCGTAGAACTGCGAGTAGCGCCGGTACACGTTCCATTCGTCGTCCCTTATGCGCACATACACCTGCCAAGAGGAGTGTGCACGTGCAAAAGAAAAATGACACGTACAGCCAGCAAAATAAACCAGCAACAGTCATGTTGCTTCACACACAGCGCTTATTCAACAAGGCTTATTCAACCTCCGTGCCCAAACCCCAGGCCCGGTACGTTAGTCACGAATGTCACGAATCTCTACGCATTTTTTTTTTTTCGCATTTCGGACATGGTCAAGTAAAAGTTCGCAAAACATTCCAAGTTCAGCACTTTGAAACCTTTAGATACAATGTACTCCATGTTTTCTGATAAAAATTAAACTAGGCCTGTGCTGTGTCCAAATCTACGACGTCACGCCAAGCTGGTCCGGGGACTTTAAGGTGGTGTCGCCACCCGTCCCAAGTTTCTCGTACCCTTTCTGGCATACCAAGCGTCTTATCGTAGTCAGAGTGGTTTTTTTTTGGTATTGTGGAAGGGTAATTTGCCATACTTTAAAAGAATTTTTCTCTTTTCCGCTATGTAAAGGTCAATCCACATTACACACTTCTACCGGCTTTGCCTGGTATTGCATCGCTCTGCTTCTACATGGAACGAGACAACAAGCCGAAATGCTGACTGGATCCTGCAGATCTTGACATTGGCTGGTGGAACAAATGTGCGAGAGCTTGAGGCTGGGGCTGAGGAGTGGCATATCGAGGCCGAAGTGTTGCAACTTACAGCATCCTGCTGCATCGACATCAAGGAAAGCAGGTAACATCAGCCAACGCTGGTAAAAATGCCGGTACCAAGATCTGGAGCACTCAGTGTTTTGGCCTGCCGCTTTGATGTAGACAATAATCAAGAGTTTAATGGAAACTTGTCTGACAAGGAACAAACATGGTGAAATGAAACAAACACTTGCGGAAATCTAAAAATAATGAAATTACTAGGGTGTGCGAATATTTGAAACGTTCGAATATTATCGATTATTAAATTTTTCATATTTGTGTTCGGTTCGGAAATGTTTGAATATTTGGTTGGATACGAATATTCAAATCAAATCGAATATATTGCTGGCTCTGCGGGTGCAAACACAGTTCTTAGCAATTGTTTCTATCTAGTCTAAGAATACTGGGGTGATGTGCTTAATTTTGTGGCGATTTTGTGCTGCTCGCGAAATTTCGCCTGTAAAGCATACTTAGCCGCTAAACCTCTATACTTTGCGGGAAAGCCAGCCTCTCAGCAGCAAAAGGCACAGCGAGGGTGCGCACTTTTTTTTTTTTTTTCTTTTTTAAACAGCGGAGCTGTTAAAGCCGGGCTTAATGTGTCTGTTGAATCCAAAAAACCCCCTCGCCGAGCGATGAGTGCGTCACCGTGGCAACCGGGCCCAGCTGGTGTGAGGTCACGCATTGACGCCGCCAAGCCGCGCCTAGTGATGACGTTGACGCAACACTTGTGCCCGCTCCTGCCCAACCATGTATAGCTCTACCTAGTTGCGCCGAGCTCTTCTCTGCCGCGCCAAGCCGTGACATCACTGCGCAGCACATGATTGACTCTGCCAATAGCTACTTGTGTCACCGCACCAAAAAAAAAAAAAAAAAGGCAGTGACATGAGTAGCTGTATATAAAGGCTGACCCTCGTGTCGCGGATTCGAGCTTGGTGTCGCCATGGGTAGACCCAAGAAATACACACTCCTGAGGAAGAAGCTGCGCAAAAAAGAATGGCGTCTCCAAGCCATGTCGGAAAACAATTGTTGACAGAGAGCAAATGCAGAATACCGGGCTAACGAGGAAGCAAAACAGCGTCGACGAGCTGATGATGATCCCGAGTATCTCGAAAGAAGATGACAACGGCAGCGGGAATACAGGCGGAACAAGTGGGAATTTAGTCCTCGCTGACCTCAGAAAAGCCATTGAATAACAGAAAATACAGCTCCACTGTGCCTTTAGCCTAGCAAACAGCAATGCCGTGCAAAGCTAGCCACCGTTTTTCTTTTTCCCTTCTTTTTTTCAGCGCCACCCCCAATTCTGAGCTTATTGCTTGACAGCAAGTGTGATGAGTGACAAATGGCACAGGGTCAAATGCTTCCGAGTTTACGGGCATTTGATGCGGTATAATAAGCTACAGGCTGGTGAGCACAGCTGGCGAGAATTACTAAATTTTGCAAATTTACATGAGCCAAATGCACAATGTTTTAGAATAACGGCTTACTAGTCTAGTTTTTTTACATTGACAATGCAACTGCAATGTTACAACATAACAAATTAATTCAACTTGCTAATACATGTGCATATCATTATTCGATATTTGAAGCTAAGTATTCAATTCGTGTTCGCAAATTTTAATATTCGCACACTCCTAGAAATTACCAAAACAGGACATTTCAGAGCCCATACGAGACGTCAGTGTAATGTGACTTCCCTTATTAACAGTTGGCAGCGAAGGCAATGACCCTCACTTAAGTGCGTGTGAGATTGCGCAGACTACACACCAAGCGATAAACAGGACAAATGGTTATCTGGATGACATCTATGCACGCACATTGTGCAATCTCACTCATACTTATGTGAGGGCCATTGCCTTTACTGTGCATTGTGAGCAAGGGAAGTCACGGCACACTTTACATTTTGTATGGGCCCCAAAATATTAAGTTTTAGTCATTTCATTTTGTTTAGATTTTGGCTTGTGTTTGCTTTATTTTATGAAGTAGATGCTAAGCAGCACAAGACCAGCTGGCACTTTTAGAAATCCAAAATGCTGGTTGGCCTTCCAGGGAATTGTTTTTTGATACTCAATCACAGAAGTCTGCTAACATCCCGCAGAATGCAATCGCATTAAAACGCTGAAATTTCTCTGCACTGTACTTGCCTGGTAGACGTGGAATGCGTGCGACTGGTGCCCAGCGAGGAATGCCGAGGGGATCCACAAGTTGATGAGCGGCCTCAGAGATGCACTCTGCGACGACCTGCACGCGAGGACACAAGGTCACAGACTCGCTTTTTCAAGCACAGTTCCAAGAAGGCGACACGCTTAAATAAAAGGGGGAGAGTAGAGCCAGAAAGGATGACTCACGCATCATAGTCCGACGTCACACTCAGGTCATCATCGGAAGTCTGGTTTTCGTCAGGCAGCTGAAATGGGAATTTCCGTGGATGCAAGGAACCGCTTTGAATGGGCAACAAACGTGGCATGCATGAAGTGGAATCTCAGCTGCAAACTGAAGCTTATTTTTTCGTCCCGGTGCTACCAAGAAGAAACGCACCAAGGAATGCTGAACCAGGCAGCAGGACAGTGTGATCACAACAGAGCGCTCACCGTTCCACGCAAGTCGGTGAGCTCCTCGCGTAGCCTGCGAATTGTGGCATTCGCGGAAGAGCAGCAGACGATGCAGCCGCTCGTTGAACTCCATCAGTTCCCCGTGCATCTCGGCAACCTGTGGACAGTGACCCCAGCACAAGCTCGCGATGGATGAACATTGCGATGGATGACCATTGCACAGTGCTGAAAATCAACAGGTTTGTCAAGAATGATGCTATGTTGACTTATTGTGTATGTGAACATAACAGGGCCACAAATATGAGGCGCAAGCTCCGACTATAGGACGAGAGAAAAATGCCAGAGAGAAAAAGATTGTTATTACAATCGCAACACTATTTGATGCCACTTAAGACATGACATGCTATGCATCACCCAAAACGGCAATATAGCTGGCTGGATGATGACAATAGACAGCATGGTTCAGGACAGTGAAGACTGCGATGAACATGGCGACAGCCTGATCATCACAGCACGACACACTCTTCAGATGACAGCATTTGGCAACCGTACAACAAAGCTACTCCAATGTTCCATCCAGTACAAACTTATTGCACTGTTGTCTCTAACTTACTCTATGATGATGATAGCAGTACTAGATGTCAAATACATTGTCATCATTTTGACATGAGGCAGCAGTCCATTATAGCTCTAGCGGTAAGCTTGATGTCTCTGTATGCGGTACATTTATTCTAGTCATCACCTCTGCTCAACATCTCATGCCAGTGCCTTGTAAAGGATTAAATCGCCAAGGATTAAATGTGCGCAGTTTGTTGTGTCCATGACCTGCTTTAGACGTCAAACTTAAACTTGACCTTAAAGAGCAGTGTTGGTCCTAATGGCCTCTCTAAAGCCACTCTCGGATGTGCATGGCAAAGCAAGTGCCCGTGTGGACCGAGACAGCAATTAGTGCAGTTCAGCAGTCTCCGTACCTGAACCAACTTCTTCTCGTACTCGCTGGCCTCAAACTGGTGGTCAATGTGTGGCTTGGCATCCGGAATGGCTGGCTCAACATCTCCCACCCATGTTGCGCAGTTCTGAAACAAGAACACAAGACAAGGTATCAGACGTAGGCAACCCAACATGACAAACTCTCAATGTGGAACAGCACCGAAGTAGCTACTATAATGTGCAAGATGAACCTAAGAACCCCTTGGCTGCCTATGAATGTGTGCTCAGTGTGACCGCAGAACAAATGGCAATGCATGTCGATTGGCAATGCATAAACGGAAAGCATGAAGAAGACTGCAGCTGTGTTCAGAAGCTTCACTCTAAAAAAAAAGTTTACACCTTTTGGGTTGCATCTTGTCCCCAAATAATAATCATCATGTCTTGCTTGCATTTCCTTTCTTTAAAACTCTATGTTCAATGCTTTTCTGTTAGACTGCTATGTCATGCTGATAACGTATATGCTGTCAGTGACCTGAAAGTACCGGGTGTGCAGTGCTAAAGAACTAAAGGTATCCAAGATGGATGACGATTATTGTTTTGGGATGAGATAAGGCCCCCCTTGGTGCAACTTTACAGAGTGTTGACAGAAAGTCACAGAAGGTGGTATAGTTAGTTGTAAATTGCAGTGTGTGCGGCCTAAGTCAGCAACCTGAACGAGCTTGAATTACAGCTGCCGTGTTATTTGAAACACCAAGCAGACATGACAATGCGGTGCTGTTGCGCGGAGAGCTCATCGATGAAAGAATTGTTTGTGAAGCTTGCACCATCAGATGCACACTATGTGGTTGTGGCGTGCCAATTTCTCTGCAGTCATCTAGTGAGGAGTTTCATGCAGGTACTGATCCTACTTTACTCTACTTATGGTGGCACTGTAAAACTGGCTGATATACAGGCTGAACAGCAGGGTGTAAATATACTGTGCGACACATGAAATCGATTTTCCGAAGCAGGGCCGAGCTCGACTGGTGCGCCCTGCCGTGACGGAAGTCGCGTTGCTCTCCACTGTGTGTCGCTCTCCGTGCGTGAAGGCGCGCGTCCCCCGCGCGAAAGGCGCACTTTCACCTCGCACATACGTCGCGCGGTGGACAATTTTATCACCCTTGGACTCATGCTCCCGTCTCATGCTCCTCCTTCGCATCGCCTTCATTGATATCCTCTCCCGTCGGTGGGCGCACCTCGTTGAGAAGTGTGCTGCGCTACCGCCCTTGTCCGGCGAGATTTTCAGCGGAAGCCGCATTATAACCGGTATTTCGTCTCACGCGGCTGCACTGTAAGCGTAGCGTATACATAGAGTTCTATGGGAGGGTAAACTGGAGTCGGAAAAGGCCGCGTTGTACGCCAGTTCGGCGCGATAAAACGTTACGTTATAAGTGATCTATACTGTAAATGCTTTTACGTGCGCATGCCTGAGTGAGTTCACCTCCGACTCTTTAATTTAGCTAGTTTTAATCGTGTTTCGATGATACGAATTTCGGCTAATGGTTCGTATCATCGAGATTTCACTGTATTCCAGCCTCGACAAGCCCTGCAGCCGAACACTTACCTTCGTGGGCTGCCAGGCCATCCCGTTTCAGCATCTGCACGGCTGCTATGTACTTTTTGAGTGGTGCTTCAACAGCTGGTTTTCCCTGCACACAACCGACAGAGTTTTGATGTTGAACAACTGCAAACAACCAGCCTTACAGCAAGCCAAATGCAAAGTATGAGAGAGAGATAGAATAGAGAAAAGGCAGAGAGGTTAACCAGAAAAGTTCAGCTTATGTCCCTGCACGAAGGGAAAGAGAGAAGAAATTTAAAAAGATAGTGAGAAAAATGAGTGGCAAAATGCAAATCAGTGCACAAAATTCTGAGGCAGCTATTCTGATGTCACTATCAGCGCCTATTTCGCAGGCCCATAAACTGCAGGAAGCGAATTAGAGCTCTGGCTGCCTTTTGCGCATATTCTCTTGATCTGACAGTGACCAGCTGTTCAAAGACTCTAATGCAGTACACAGCACACCTCCCTCTTTCGACTACAACGTGGGCAGATGCGCAGAAGATTGAGCAGGTGTATGCGCAGCCAAGAGGTCCAAAGATGCAGAGTCGCTTGTGCTACACCGGCAGCCAGGTGCACCAGTTACACGAACATCATCACACCGGAGCATCCACAAAAAAAACAAAAAACATGCACATCCCACACACTGTGAAAATCGGTGTAAGCCAAACGCTGTTTTGTCCCACGCTCGCGATAAACTTTTCATCGTTAATTACTTTATTAATATGAATGTGCATTTCAAATGTTTCAGAGCCCGAACTGCCAAGAGCAACGAGCAGCAATGCTGAGAATTAAGCGCACGTTAGAAGCCTGCACCAGAGCATTGGACTATTTAGCTTGGGTACCGTGGTTCGAATCGCACCATCAGACATGTAAATATATTAAAGTGAAGCTTTTGTTACCCATCTCTTGGCTATTTGACGTGTTGTCGTGGTCGTTGTCCATCTTGCGAAGTAGAAGCTGTCACTACGCTAGCCACTTTAGGTGATACGACCACTTTGGCAAGGTTTCTCATGACTTGGCACCATACGCATTGCCATATACCGTATTTATTCGAATCTAGGCCGATAGTTTTTTTTTAAACAATCATATACGAAACTCTAGGGTCGGCTTAGATTCGAAGATTTTGAAAAGAGTGCCAGTATTTAACTGAAACTGATAAATATGGTGCATAGTTAGTGCCATCTAGAAAAGTCAGTATCGCAGCCGTTACTAGCCGCGCCAGTAGCTAACTGAAGTACACGAGCGAAGTGGCCATTTTTACCTGTGTCGTATCGGTATGGTGTAGCATCGGCGGGCGCCGTGACGTTATTGTAATGGCACCAAACAGGCGATGCCACTATAGTGCCACTTTCTAAGGAACAATTGTGCTAACCGCAGAGGCATCGTCAAATGTTCAAGCCGGGCGGAACTTCAGCATCGATGAGAAAAACGTCTGTCGTTGGAGGGGGCAACCGGAGATGATTTTTGTGTGCGCTGCAACGAGGATGACATTTACACAGGAACTTTGATCGTGCACTCCTTCAAAACGTGCAACATCTCTAATGCGCTTGATGGTACTGAATATGGTGCACTGTTTGAAAATGGCAGCGATAAGGAAGATAGCGACAAGGCTAGCAGCAATGATGAAGTAGAATGAGCTCGGCATGTTCATATTCAATAAATGCTGTTTTCATTTTATGAACCCTGTCCTCGCTTTTTTGTTCAGCCTACATTTGAGGTTTCTTCTTTTTTTTTTTTTTTTTGGCTTCGGACTTTGAATCGGAGTCGTCGGCTTAGAATCGGAGTCGTCCTAGATTTGAGTAAATATGGTATGCGTCACAGTGTATATGGAGCTGTGCCAAGCTCACTATCTTCGCACAGTGCCAGGAATGCTACTGGCTGTTTCTTTCAATGCGTCTGATGCCAAGTCACGCAAAATCTTGCAAAGCTGATACAGTCAATAACCGATTTCTCGGACATGCCTGATAATTCTAACACCCTCCCAGCACCGCCACATGTCCTATGGCACATGTGGTGGTGCTGGGAGGGTGTTCGAACTATAGAGTCAATGTACAAGGACGTCTGAAACCTTTCGCCGTTCTTTGCCGTGACCACAGGTTCGAAACGGCATTACCTGAAGCCACCACTGCTGTTATTTTTATTATCTCACAGCTTAAAACAAGCGCTCTTGTGCACCAATCAGCTGGCAGTCGTAGTAGTCGTTTTGTGCTAGCATTAGACCTAGCTAATTCGACGTTTGCTGTCAAGCTTCCTGCTGTTCGGTGCCGTGTTTTCATAGGATTCCCAGCTGTCAGCAATGGCGCCGACACCTTCATCATGACGATGGCGTCGAACGCGAAAAAGCACGACAAGGGTCATAGTGCCGGTTCCCAAAAGTACACAATGTACTGCAGTGAAGCATATCGAGAGTGCAAAGGGGCTACTGTCACAGGACATAAATGTGTTCCTTAATTACACACGTGCGCACCTGCCATCTCCTGTTACAGTGCGAGCACCGAGGCGCCAAATAATTGTAATGGTGGGCCTGAAAAGCTGTTTCGGACGTGCCTGTGGCGATTTGAGCCCTTGAGGGCAGTTAAGGCACGCATTAGTTTTTTCAGAGTGAACAATTTTTTGGGGACGTTTTCACGGTAGTGTAGCGTCACCGAAAGTGATCCCCTGACTACGCCACTGCAGCTGATGACAGTTATGGGCAGGTTATGAGACGCGTTCATCATCGAAATCAGCTGGCATTTCGTATTGTGATGTGCCTCTTTGTCTTGCCAGCTCATCGAAGCTTCGCTTACACCAATTCTCGCAGTGCATGAGATCAGCATGATCTTTTTTTAAATCGGGAGATTGGCTTGTGGCAATCCCCTGCAGAGATGCTCCCCCCCCCTTGCCAAGGATCTGACCAACCCATGCAAAACCCTGGGCAAGCAAGCAAAGAAAGTGTCTCTCTAACTTACCTGGTGAGTGTCTGTATTCGGGACTCCTGTCTGTCCAGCCGCTCATTGGTCTGCTTCTCGGCCTCCCGGGCGTCGGCCCGTAGTTTGGCACTAACTTCACTCTCCTGCTCCACCATCCTCCTCAGGGTACTGCGCGATGTGATGGCAATGAAGTGAGTTCAACAAGCGACAAGAACTGGGCTCTCACATGCACGGTAGTGCGACATCAAAAGTTATGTTGAACTTCTTACAGATGCTACCAGTTTTAAGTTGTAAGACAATGTTGTACACAATATGAACCCACTCCACCAGCAAATACATAAAGCATACTTGAGTGGATTTGATGGTTTCCTACTTTACTTCTTTCACGTGGAGATTGCAACTGCCACAATGACCGTACCAAAGTCAGTATTGAACTTGTGATATTTAATGCAGGAAAAGACTATTCAGTGCCAAAGACTTGTATGGCTGGAGGCACAACAAGTGTACAGTTACATGGGCTTTACGTGGATTCAGAATTACAACTGAGCGTTGTGCAGTTTCACAGTTTATAGTTGAGAAGAAAAGTTTCGAGACCACTGCATCAGTAAAAAAATCTAAATTTCTTCTACCACGGCTTTGCAACATGGAATTGGTTCAAACATTTGCATTTGTCATACATGGGCATGCAGGTTGTACCACTTGACTTCAGCTGGCATGCTCAGGTTGCGAAGAAATCTTTTCTCAGCACCATTGGTCTCTGAACTTTTGCTTGTGACTGTAACACACCACTGAAAAGCTCTCTCTCCTTTCTCCACATCTTTCGTTTATGAATCTGCCAACCTTTGTCTTCTGACACTCTTGATTTCCTTGCTTGTTGCAGGATAGTTCAGGCGCTCTCAATTCAGTGAGGCAGTTATGATGCTAGTGCCTTCACTCATCCTTGCTTCCCTTTGTCTTCTGACTCACTGCCACTAATCATCCATTTCACTCATTCATTCAGTCAATGAATAACCAAAAATTAAAATGTAGCACTCACGTATTCTCCTGTTCGACATCTTTGACTTGCTGAGTCATGACGAGCAGAGCTTGCTTGAGCTCATCTGTAATTTAAGGAAGGCAGTAACGATCAGCCAGTCTGCCCCGATGCTCAAAACATTGCCACCAGTAAAAATCCTGTGTCATTGAACTGATGGCAAACATTTTTTCATAATGTCACTGCGGCATCACCTGTGACACCAGCAATCAAAATTTGATTAACTCTAAAGCAACTCATCGACCATGAGGGATTTTGGAGTGGGGGGCTCTGGATTGATTTTGATGGGCTGTGGATTGATTTTGATCATTTGGGAGTCCTTGACGTGCACCTAAATCTGAACAAGCATTTTTTTGTAAGTTTTTTTCTCCATCAAGATGCAGCGCCGAAAATCAAACCTGCGCAGCCATACAGCCGGCAGCAGAATGCCATGGGCACTGAGCCATTGAAACAGGGAGACGGGAGAAATTGAAGTTGACAGCACGATCAATGGGAAGAAACAAAAATTTTAGGCGCAACCCATCTACGATGATTAAGTTAAGCGAGAGCCCCATTCACACAGCACGCATGCTTCATCCAACTTCCATTACAGCCGATTGAGCGGAGCATGACGGTGCACCCGTTTGTCTTTGTCACTTTTGCAGCCAAACTCACTGCATGTCTCTGGACACCTTTGAACTCCATGAACCCCACATATGCGAGCCACACATGCATGTTGTGAAAGTGTGGTCGTGGCGATGCCCTTTCGCTCTAGTGTCACACGTATTTTGCCCCCGCACGTATTACAGCCTGCCTGCCGAAAAAATACGGGCAGGTTTTTAAGCAATAACCGAAGCTCACAATATCTTATTACACTATTATAAAAGACGCCTTTCTTTTTTCAAGAAAACTGGGGCGAAAACCGCCTGCACTGTGCTATCAGACAGGAAACCAAAAGCGCCTTTGCGGCATTTGTATGCTTTACCACACAGCACAGGTGTAATGCGGCAAAGCTGACTTTCGGAACCCGGTTGCCATTATGCAACACACATACAATCCAATTTTCTTGCTAAAAAAATTGGGCGCACATTAGATTTCTATTTTGTTAAGAAGCTTCAATATTATTTCGACATTAGTTTTCTACTTTGGACACAAAGAAAGTGGGCCTGGGTTTGATTCGGGGCATGTTAGAATCAGGAAAATGCTGTCAAATGTATCAGCGATGTGTTTTACCATTTTTTTCCTGCGTCTTGTTTAATTTGACCCGCTGTATGATTAGATCAATTTCGTTGGTACGGTCAGGGTCGAATTAACGGCAGTCGACTGTACTCGCTTGCAATGCAACAGGCCTAGGTTCAGTTCCTCGTAGGGGGTTATTTTCTTAATTCTTTTTACGCAATCATTGTATCGAGGCCACTAGACAGACCAAAGTGAGGTAGGGTAGCGAAAGGAATGCTCTCGCTTTTAACATGACTTGTAATGTGCACAACGTGCAAGGTGCTTTGTTCCCTGACCTGGCGTCGCAGATGCCATGTCAGAGGCAAGCTCAGCTTCAGCCGCTACAGCACTCGGTGACTCGACGGCACCCAAAGCGAGTGACGACACGTTTTGTGCCAGAGCTAGGGCAGCCGCTGCAGTCTCCGTGTCTTCGCTGTAGCTGGGAATGGAGTCCTCTGTGCAGACAGAGAAAAAGGAACCAAGACAGTCCTGTTACACACGGGAAAGTGAAATATCAGGGACTGAGGAAAACAAAAACACCATCGCATCATTTGTTGCCAACTGCTTCATATCAGAACAGTGTATATTTTATTACAACAGCTGCTTTGGAAATTAGAGCAGTCTAGATACGTCCAGAGTTATCGGTGCCGGTCATTAGGTGCTGAACAGGTTTGAAAGCAGTTGCACAGAGAAGTTGCACCACAGTGCGCTGAGCGCTCGCATTGCCATATACAGTGAACCCCGCTGATATGTTCCTTGTTCGTGTTTTCCCGAGCGTAAACGTCAGTAAAGCCCCATCACTGCAAGAGGCTTATAGACACCAATGTATTAGAAACCTATCTAGTACAGTGTTGTTCCCACAATGTTCCCGCATGATACGCTGCGAGTTTACTGTATAATGACAAGAACATAAAAAAAATTTAAAAGAAAAATGTCAACTGCACTAGACACCCTAGCTGCACACTTGTGACCACCACATTCCGCTTTTGAATGCGCCATGGTCTCCGCGGTAAATTCCAAAATGTCAAGCCCCTCACAGCGCCCTGCTCGGTAATCGAACTCTGCCTACATGACCGCATTTAGCGACAGAGTCGGAAACAAAATCACTATTTTAGTTTTAATATGTTGCCGGCACGGACATCGCCCACGCAGCAAGTGTCACCTCGAAAGCGTAACTAGCGAAGCCTAGTTGATCCAGTAGTCGCTGACGGTGGTAAGCCGCAGGACAAGCCAAACCAACCGCTAAATGTTGAACGGCTGTGTTGGCTGCATTTGATGTTTGCGAGTTCTGCGCATCCAGTGTTTGTTCATTGACAGGTTAAATAGCGACACAGCACCGGGATGCTTCTTCGAGCAGCTTGAAGAGGCGCAAACTCCACTCTCGATGTCTGCACGGACGAGGGCTTATATGACAGGCTTCTATCACTTCCCAGGGAGTCTGATATTTGGGCCTAAATAGTATCTAAATAGTATATAAATATTACAATATATACAATAAATATATATTATAATATATATAATTAATATAAATAGTGTTAGCTGAACATCACTTGGTTTGCATGACAAGAAATTTACCTTTCTGCAGCAGACATTTTCCTAACTTGGGCTGATTTTAGAAGGCTGTGGAAAGTCAAGTCACGTGTATTTGTGTGAATTATTCAAAAAACCCTTCACTTGCGAGTCAGCGCTTGTGGTGTGTCTCTTGTTCTATCTGTCCTCCTTCCTGCACGCTGTTTTATTTCAAGATGAAGCATTACTAACTAGCCCAAGTCGGAGTTTTATTGTAGATGCCAATGCGTCCAGCGCTAGTCAGACAAAATCTTGCAAAAGATAAGGTATCCCAAAGGTGACAATCCGAGAACATGACACACCTTTTTTGGCCACTTTTGGAATTCTCTGCCGAACTCAATATTTCGGACTTTAGGTGGTTCCCATTGAGTCCGCATTATCAGTTGGTCAATGTAAATCTTTTAGAGGCTGAATGCGCACAGTGTCTTTGTTTTAAGATTTAACAGCACATTCACGTGATTTTAGCAGCACGTTGCATAATAAATTTTAGTGCAGAATGCCCAACATATATAACTTGTTTATGATCGAAGCACTGACATAGAAAATTAAATTTTTTTTCATTTGCATCTAGTTTAGTGCCAAACTGATTTCAAGAGAGTACTGTCTCTGATCAAATTTCAGAGCATTACTTTGTGGAGTTGCACGATTACTCGGACCCACCGGTAGCCACCTTCAGATCCTTCAGCCACCTTCGGACCCACCTTCAGATCTTTTGATTTTGAGCTGCAGGGTGACGTAAGCAGAACGTCACCTCGAGCGTAGGCTTTGCGATCGCTGCAGCCTACCAGCTTCAGTTTGGCACGCTCTGATAGCGACATTTCGTCGTGCCACAATTCAGTGGATAACTGCACTTTATTCTAGATTCAAAAGTTGATACGGCTTGTACTGAGAGCTCGCTTCAATTCCCCAATTAGAATGAGCCAGTCGAAACTAAAAGACTAAAAGTTAACCGACAGATTTTTGTTAATTAGCGACTAATTACCACGTATCACCCGTCACCCCATGGTCGTGTCACCACTGAGGGCATGTCTCTAAAGGAACCGCGCTTTTATTTCAAAGTGGCTGCATATGCATACACACATGCACACTCTTCTATGCTCTCCCATCCCCTCTACCACATGACTGTCTTCCCACACATACACTTCCACTCTGACATTCCTCATGCTAACGCATTAATAAATGAGTGAGGAGCCTCTAAGTTTTTATTTAGGTAGTACCGATCGCAAGTGGTGACAAGGAGAATCGCAGTAATCGTAAGACTTACAGAAGACACCCTGAAACCATCACGGCAAAGGCCAATGACTGTACCTGATCTGGCCCCATCTTCTGCAGGATGGCACATTGGAATGAGGTCCCCTATGGACAGGTCCAGAATGGGCGTCAGGGCGGATGGCTGGCAGTTGGCACCCCTTTCTTTGCCGTGGCTGCAGCCAAACAAGAGAGAAAAAAAACAGCAAATCCTTTCAGCCAAGTGCCCCATATGCCTCTTCAGCACCTCCAACGTAAACCCTCGAACGTCTAGGCACCCTGGTGGTACACCAGAGTGAGGCAGGCACAATCGGGCTTCAAAAAAAATGCACGGTCTGGTGCAATGTGTACAGAAAACAGACATAACAATAGCTTAGCATGTGCTTTTACCGACAGCCACCGTCACTTTACTACGATCAGTGTCCTCTGCTGACACGAGATGTTTATGCGGAGCCACAAAGGACGGCATGACCAATTCTGCAGTACGGTGGCAAGCCTCACCATAGCTGCCTGACATTCACGATTGCATCAGAGTCTGGCCTTCAGATAAGAACGCATCTGGGAAACCAGGCCATTCCCAATATAGCATCTAACTGGGGCATCTAAACAAAATATGGGTTTTTTCACGTTTGTAACATACCAGTTAGCGACTTGAAAAGCATTTGTGCGTTTGATCAATCTTCAGGTTTGAGGAGGATAAATCAATAGCTTCAGCCTGTGTACTTCATCCCCTCCCACACACACATTCTGTGACACTGGCTGTGCATTAGTTTTAGAGGCCCATTGCTCCAATATAAACAAATGCACAAGAGCTAAAGCACTTCAGTCTGACAACAGCGCCCTGGTAATGCAGTAATGATCTCCTCGCATAAAACTTTTTTTAGGTTTCTAGAAGAGCAATTTGACAGTCCAGATTGAGTCAATGTTTGCCTTCAGTGTGTCCCAATTGTTTCGCTACTTGGCATGAGTTTCAGGTGGAAAAGGCACATGCCAAAACTAAATGCAAAACAATTTACGAGCGTAGCCATAACAGCCTGTCACCTCATTGGCGATGAGGACACAGAACTGGGCAGCTCAGGCCTCGGTGACCCCGAAGACTCTGTTGACCCTGACCACGTCTTTGCTCGCTCCACTGGGATGGCTGCCGATGGCTTGCCCCGTGGATTGGGCTCTGCGATCAATGCACAAATAGCTGGTAAGCGCTACTTCATCGATAGAGAGCCGATACTAAATGTGTTCAGCAGGTTTGCTGTTCGAGAAGTTGTTTATCGACTTCTGCACCAGTAGCTGACCGCATGTTCAGTGTGGAATTGAAACCTAGAGTGTGTTATTGTTTGTCTCTTGGCCTTAGGGTGGCGATGCTGAGCATGTTATAGGCCAGTGATGCAGACAGATGCGAAAAAATTTATATAGGTGATCACAGTGCCCTGCACTTCCTTAAGTAACAGGCCCAACAGCTCATGATTCTCACAAGCAATCTGATATGGTTGGGAAAGCGTTTAATTTGCTGTCTTCAAAGACAGTGACTGGGATGAAATTCTGATTTTCGGAATGCATTATTATGTAGAAATTATCGCAGTCCACTTGTCTGAAAAAAAGTTGCAGTTTCGCCCAAAAGTCGGAGCATCGATTGTGATAGCAAATGAGTAGACATCTAAACGAAGTAAGGATAGTAGTTTTATCGTCCGTATAAACATGTAAACATTCTCTTACTAACTACATTAACTAGCACGGTGTCACGCGCACATAGGTAAACATGAACACATATCGCTCGATGACTGTGGAAAGTCGCTGTCAAAATGCTGGAGCGAGGAAGCGCAGCAGCAGCGACGAACGAATTGACCTTCGTGCCATCTCTCGCTTCAACGCTAACTAAATGTCAAACGTGCAGTACATACGAAGCTACCGGCACTGGCCGTACTTTGTCCACATCGCAGATCGCTTTGAAGATGAGGCCCGCGCGGGTGTGCACTTTGTCCACGTCACAGATTGCTTTCAAGACACAGCGCCCGCACCGTAAGCAGCAGCCACCGAAGTAGAACACCCACACCCCTCTCTAGAAATACTTCCAATCTCACAGGAGATCAAGGCAGGAAAGGGGTTACACCAAGTACATCTAAGTACACTTGTACACCTGTCCTGTCTTTGGTGCCATTTTTTCCATGGTGAACACTCACCAATGCGCTCACCTTTGTATTATACGCTCGTATAATTGCTCTCGCAATAAAATCGCTCAGCAACTGCACCCCGTTATGAAGACGAACAACCCCCAATCTCTCTGTGAGCAAGATGTCTGCACTGACCTCTCTCGTCGGACAGGTTTCCATCGGAAGTGGCAAGGGACTCAACACTCTGTGCATCGTCTGCCGTAATCCTTGTGGGCACGGCAGTGGCGGCTCCTTCATCATCTGCGGTGTCCCCCGCGGCAGAGGACAAGTCACCATTGACTTGCATGGCCACATTTGGGAACTCGGTTGCCACGGGAGATGAGACACACGTTGCTGGTGCACTGAAGCAGCTGTGGTTGCCCAGGAACCTGCATTTTAATCGACAAAGTTGTTTCCAAATTCCCGAAGTACAGTCGAATTTGGTTGACCAAACATTCTGCAACAGTGATTTCAAGGTCTCAGAAATGAATGAGAGAACAATGAAATGGCCGGACAGGGTCAGCAGCGAGGAAACAGCCCTAACCTGCTGTCTAATGTGTAATCCTCGTCGTCTTCATCATCAAAGGAGACCACGTTGGACCGAGGCTTGCGACGCTTCTTCTTCCGCTTGCCCTCAACTGCAAGATCAAATGTGATTGCTATGTTCGGTTCATTCAGTAACCCCAGCAGCCAAAGCAGGCAGTTGCATTGGCAATTACAGCTGCATGAAAAGGCCCACCACTACATGGCATTAAAAGCACAGTGCCACAGGATAATGGAACGTTTATTTATACTTATAATGGAGTTAAACCTTAGTTTAAATATGTATGTCAGACTTCAATTCTAAAGCAATAAATTCGGAGGCCTTACATGCCAAAACCATGATCTGATTATGAGGCATGCCGTAGTGGGGGACTCTGAATTAATTTAGCCACCGAGGGCTCTTTAACGTGCTCCTAAATCTAAGTACAAGAGCGTGTTTAGATTCCACTCCCATCGAAATGCAGCATAACAGCTACGATCGAACCCGTGATGTCGACGTCATACTTTCAGCTGAAAACGTCACTGAACTGCGAATTTTGCTAAAGCAAGGTTTTTATGTAAAACCATCAAGCCAACTCCACAGCCAGAGTGGGCATCTTATGCGAAGTTATAATAGATGTGCTGACAGTGACTGCCACAGTGCTATGGGAGGTCTCACCACACATGGTCCTAACGTTCGAGATCATCTGAGAGCCTTAAACTATACTGTCTCACCAACTGCATGCAGGGCAGCTAAGGCCAGGGCCTATTTCTCCTCATCCAATCAGTGAGCAGAACCAGCTGCATGTTCCAAGACGGAAGGAGTCTTCGTGCACTGCACACTACTACCACATCTACTCGAATCTGGGCCAGCCTCGATATTAAGTCACACCAAAAAAAAAGAAGAAAGGCAGTTTCTTAAGTGTAGGCCAAACAAAAACAACAAAAATCATCTTACTGCGAAAAGAACATGTATTTTATTACAGTTTGACGACATGACAAAGGAGGCAGGCACCTTAATTTGTTCCGAGCGACGCCTAGAACATTTGGAACATTGATCGCCTCTACCTGTATACTGATCACCATTGCTATAGACATTTTCATTTTTCTTTGTGTCCTCGTAAAATGGACATCTTTTTTTCCACCTCGTGGTGTCAACCTTTCTGCGGTCCTATAAAAAACATTCACTTTGCAGAACAGTCAAAAAGTTTGTTCCATTGTTTCGGTCGTATTTTGACCAAGAGGCGTCGTTGCTGCCGGTTACAGCAAACCGCATCCTAAAATCCAAGCTGACCCTCTATTTTTCGTACATTTTCTAAATACTAATTAATTGGCCTACATTCGAGTAAATACGGTACTTCCGTGACACTTTTATTCAGTTGGCACTGCATGGAGGACAAAAAACCAACAACAGAGGAGCTCTTCTTCTGGTTTTCTATTCAGGTTGGGTGCTGCAAGCTGCACGAAGTTGGTGAGACAGAGTACAGGTAAGAGTTCAGAAACATCGGCCGAGAAGGAAGGCTATTGCAGAATTGCCAGAAGAGGGCACAGCTAGTGAAGAGTGTCTTTAGCCACATACAATGCCCTGTAACTCCTGCAGGTCACACAATCCAACACAAAGGGTTCGCTTCCACAAGCTTGTAAATCTAACTGCACAATGGTGGGCTATCGACTATAGGTGATGCATGCTCGTGCAACTCGAGAAGATTCACCTTCTGCCCTTCACCTTTACTTGCCTTGTGCAAATGTTAAAAGGAAACACACGCCATATCTATGATATCTTAGTTTCTATATCTACACAGGCCAGTCCTTCAATGATAGCAGTGCCATACCCAAGCCTTTGGCAATGACTGGACGCGTATCTGCAAGCCCAGCCTGCGCGGGAACCCGCACAACGACACTTGACTCGGGAGGATTCAGGTCCGGATTGTCGATGTTGATAGCAAACAGGATGGCTCCCAGCCCTGCAAATGTGATCGAAAGGATAGAAGACAAATAAATTTGGTTTTCTTTCCTTTTTCCCAACAATAAGTCTATTCATGCTTTTCTATTGCATTGCACCATTAGGAAGCTGAGCTTCCTTGCTTCTTTCATAAACCAACTATGGCTTCATGATAACAAAAAAAAAAAAAACGCCACTTCAATTATTTACCTGACTTTCAGTTACGTCAATTCAGCCTGTGATTTGAGCAAAATACACAAAAGAAAGTAGTCAACTTTTCAATTTGGCTGTCGACATCTCATCTGAGAGAAATGGCATCACTTATCACGGACCATAATGCAGAGTCCTGGAACACACACTAGATTTGTTGTCCTAAAGGTCCTTCCGTGGAGTAATGCTAGCTCGGGATAACGGAGGCTATGTGCAATCACAGCATCACAAGCAATAAGCACCGCATTTGTGAATGTGGTGACAGGTGTGCTGAACAGACACATGTCGGTGTGCATATTCAACAGCTGTTTAAAGGGACGCTACACAGAAACAATACACAAGTTTAGACTGATGAAGTGTTCTTTAACAAAACTCCTATTTTAGTTAATTTCTTGGTAAGAAGCTGATTACTAGAAGGGAAAAATCAAGGCAGAACTTCCTTTTTATTTTTACTTTGTGCCAAAACCTCAGCCCCGTTAATCAGTGTGACATCATGGTAGTCGCTTGCATTTGAGTTGTTGGGCTAGCAACAGTATTGGGTCGGCAAAAGCTTTTGAACCTTACTAAATTCAGCCTTTGGTTCCTTTCGAATATACAATGTAGTTCATATTTACCAGTAAACAAATAACTATGGTCAAGAAGACTCCATCAAAATCCATGACGCAAACCTCTGGGTGGCGCCAGCATCTGGCTTTTATGACTTTACCAGGCATCTTCTCCTGTTCAGATATACCGTCGCACTATTGGCTCTGTATCCTGTAAGAGCGGCTGTGATATTGGTTACACAGGGATAACCCCAAAAATTGGTATTGGACCCTTAACACATGCCTGCACTAAAAAGGTTGCACAATTCCTTAAAAAAGAAAAAAAAAACAGTTTCACTATGCTCGCAGACAAGTTTCTGTGACAATGAAAGGGAAAGCTACGGAGACAAAGCGTGCACAAGAGCGTTCCTGAAAACAATTCCGAAATTTCATTCGTGTCGGCTTATGCTGAGGAACAGCAAAGATAGACATGCCCTTAACTTCAGCACTTATACAGTCGAATCTCGATAATTCGAACTCGAAGGGGCCCGAAAATTTGTTTGAATTAAAAGAAGCACGTATTTTTGCCGTGAAATATGCGCCGCGATATTTCAGGGAGCGAAACTTCAGGGAGCGGACGGCACCGGCATGGCGACGGACGCGCAAGCACGGAGACCGTCGAAGGTGAGGGAGGAGGGCGGCAGGGAAGCAGATTTGGCCTCGGCAACACCGCCGCTTCGGTGGCTCCCCTCGCCCTCTTTCTCAACTCCCTCGTAGCTCCCTCACCTTCGACTGTCTCCGTGCGTGCCCGCCGCTGTGCCGGCGCTGCCGCTCCAGCCGGCCTGGCGCCGGCTTAGCCCGCTCCCTGAAACTTCGTTTTCTGCCGTTATCGGGAAGCGAGCGTTTGCCAGTGCGGGCAGTTTCAATGGCCGGACTGGGTCTCCGCCGCTGCATTGAAGGGTCCCTCCTACGCTTTTGCTCTATGGCTGTGTCGGAGGCGCAGCAGCGTCCTTTGGCGCGCTGCTGAGAGCACTGTCGATGTGCGGTATGTTCGAATTAACCGTCGCAAATGCTTTCGCGTTCGAATTACCGAGCATTTTCGCCCAGTGGAATACACAAAACTTTGACGGGACCACAGCGTCAGTTCGAATAAACCAGCAGTTCGAATTAAGCGCGTTTGAATTAACGAGATTCGACTGTATAAAGAAATACACAAAATACACTACTCTGCGTTAAACTTGACTGCATTTTTTCGCTTTTGTCTTTCACATTTTGGCCAATGCAAAACTGTTGCATGCGGAAGCTACACTGATCCGGTATCTGTTCCAAGAAACTGAGAATGTTATCAAGCACTCTCAGACTACTGGTGCAGTAATGCATGTGCAGAAGTTAAGCCCCTGCACCTTTCCCTTCGCTATCACAGAAAGTATGCAGTTATGGCCAAATGAGAAAAGCCCCCAGAGCCCTGTGCAGGAAGTGAATGCGCAGACTCACCTGCTGACATGGTGGGAAGCATGCTGCTTTTCTCCTGGTCCATCAGGAAGGCTGTGTCCTCATAGAACTGGCTGCGGGCAATAATTTAACAAATCTCCTTGTTACCTTGCATTGTGTACAATTCATTTCTCTGTATTGCTCTCGCTCATTACATGTCATACATGTAAAGATAATTAACTTGCCATGTTATTCTTTTTTACTCTGCTACCAGTAATGCATCAATTCTGATGTCAATCACTCGTAGAAGGTCGCCCTTACACTTTTGCTCAGGACCTGCTCTTGTAGTAACAATGAATGAATGAATTCATTCATTCATTAATGAAAGCTCAAATAACCAAATAGCAGTGCTTGCTCAACAGAAGCTTACTCCAAGTTCACTGGTGCCTTTGTGTGAAATTTAAGTGGCAGAACTTTACCCAGAAGAGCGATTGAACAGGTGTGCACGGCATTTAAGAAACTGACAACTTCAGTAAGTGGAAGAATATTTGAGACAAAATTATATATATATAGGAACATCAGAAACACAACTTTGCGGTTATCTTAGGTTTATTTACCCAACAGTTTCGGTCGGTGGACCGACCTTTTTCAAGGGAATGGCCTCCCTTGAAAAAGGTCGGTCCACCGACCGAAACTGTTGGGTAAATAAACCTAAGATAACCGTGAAGTTGTAGTTGTGCTTCTGATTTTCCTAAATACGCTTGGCCCATTAAAAAATCCAGTTACTATATATATATATATATATATTTGCAAAACTTTGCATACCACTCAGTTTCAAAGCTACAAGAGGTTCATCTGAGCTAGTAGGTTTACAATTACTGTGGCATATAGCCTAAATATACGAATAGAACATGAAGGAGGCAACATGACACATGGCTGACTAGCAAATGGAATCTATAACTGTTGCACGTGCTACCTCCTTTACGTCCTGTTTGTAAATTTAGGCTGTACACCACAGCAGTATCACTGCTGTTTTGAGAAAATTGTACAGTAAAACCACCTTAAGCCTCAGCAAATTGACTGAATGTAGCTCGAACAACTTCAAGCTCAGATCAGGCGGTGCATATTGCGTGGCTGTTAAGTTTCCCTCTCGGCGACACTGCAGGCATTTTTCTGGCGGATTTTTAACATGGGAACTAGGAGGCCGTGACGGGGGTAATGTGGCTGTAGGAGTTGGTTCGTGCAGGTCATGCGGAAGGACACAGGTCCATCACATAGAACTGGCATCGTATACCCTACTGAACACAACGGCGGACTCTTCCAACTGTAGGTGCTTGGCAATGTCCACCACCAACTTTCTACAAGTGACAGCTTCCACCTGCTGGACAAACTCAACTGCCTCGATGTCTCCTCATCCCTTGCACTGCTCCTCTCTCTCTGCCATGAATGTTAAAAGCTATGAGCTCATTTATGACCATGAAAGCAAAAGACCTAGTCGCATTTAGGAATCTTGAAGTCGCTTTGGCCGACAGTGAAGGTGACTGTGATTACACGTTTTCACATCTCTCATCTCACTGGTGTCAGAATGGATGCTGCTATCTTAGAACAGATGTGCTGGATAAGTGACAGAGGGGCTGGCAAGTAAAGCAGCTAGTGATAAAGAAGTGTTAATTTATATAGTGATCTGCAGCTATGCTCACAAACACCTCGTGCGCACGGTACGTGAGGTTCTGTTATGCAATACAAACAGTTCTGTTAGTCACAGAACACTCAATACTGCCAATGACAGAGCAACCATCAAGCAGCCCCGATGCCAGCATGGCAGGACGTTAAACACAATCCTTCCCCCACCTGATGTGAGCGGGGTCGCCGACGAGCATGTGCATGTATCGCTCGAGGGCGTGCTCATTGAGTGCCGACCGCAGCCAGGCCCGCCCGCGGCCCTCGTCGGTGTTCACATGCCGCAGCACCAGGTACCGCTCCAGCTCGTGCTTGGTCAGGTGGGTTCGCACATAGTGCCAGAACACTGCAACAAAGCAGGGACCAACCTCGGACGCTTTGATTCTCGCTTTTCCAGTGCTTCTGAAGCTGCACTATGTCTGTCAAAGGCATCTAAAAGGATTAGCGATAATGCCGGCAAACTTACTCATGAGTCAACTCACAGACTTGAAGCTACCCATAGATAAGAATTTGAATGAGTGAAAGTGAGTCTGCGAAAGTGTGAATCAGAACCAAAGTGAGTCGAGGCAAGTCAAAGTGAGCTTGAGTCCCAGTGAACTGGATCTTGAGCAAGTCTGAGCAAGTCTAAGTAAGTCTGTCCCATGTAATTCAAGTTGTTATTGACCATATGAGAACTCATGTGAGGCTGAATCCACTTGACCTCAATAGGGTATGACTCTGCATATCCAAGAGCAGGCTGGAGCTCATGATTCTGTGAACTCTGAACAAGTTGGTGATTTTTGTGAATCTGAGTGGGCCTGCCCAAGTCTGGTTTTAGCAAGTTTGCATCCGTGTGAGTATGGAGAGGTCTGCTTTCTGGTGAGTGTGAGTCCAAGTCAGAATGGGTCTGCTCTTGACGAGCTTTAATGAAATGAGCTTGGATTAGTCTCAGTAAAACCTAAGCCCTAAGCTACATATAGTAGTTCTCCGAGTGAGTTGCGTTCGCTTTGCTGACCTATGGTACTAGTGTCCTGAAGGTTTTCTTCCTCCCTTGGAAAAACTTTTGTGACTTACAGATTAACTGTGATGCATGGCAAAGAAAATATGTCAAGAGATATTTGGCTTGTGCGTAAGGTGCAGTCTACACCACGCCATTAACTTTCGGAGAGAACTACGTCGGTAATAAAAGTCTTCTGTCTTAATGACAGACTCGGAAAGCATGATTATAAATATACTTTTGATGCAGTTTGCGTGCACCTTGGCATCACGTAACAAACTGTGGCTGCAAGGCCTCGTTTGAAGAGCTTTCTTGCTGCACAGAATTGCAGTAAAAACACAGGACAAATTATAGCGAGATTGCATAAACGGCACTCTTAGATGACTTGCAAGCATAAGCATGCCATCAGCACACCTTGCAGATAAGGAGCTTTTGTATCTAGGTGAGGGCAGTGGGGATCAGTGCGATGTGCTTACCCATGTAATGTATGAATTGTCATGCAAGTGCGTGATTGCACGCAATCCTCTTGCGTGTGTTGCCATAGTAACTGCACTTGCGAGTAAGGATAGATGGAAGAAAGTGTCGCGCGTCTTCCATGCACACACTTGTTAACTGCCTAACGAGCTTCAACTTGCTCAAAACCACTAATCTGCTTCATTTACTGTTCACTCCACAACCGCAGAGAGCAAGAAATGTACTGTACTTTCACACACATCATCATCATCATCAGCCTATATTTATGTCTACTGCAGGACGAAGGCCTCTCCCTGTGATCTCCAATTACCCCTGTCTTGCGCTAGCTGATTCCAACTTGCGCCTGCAAATTTCCTAACTTCATCACCCCATCTAGTTTTCTGTCGTCCTCGACTGCGTTTCTCTTCTCTTGGTATCGATTCTGTAACTCTAATGGTCCACCAGTTATCCATCCTACGCATTACATGGCCTGCCCAGCTCCATTTTTTTCTCTTAATGTCCATTAGAATATCGGCTATCCCAGTTTGTTCTCTGATCCACACCGCTCTCTTCCCAACCTATGCCAAAAAATGATATTTTAATAAAAGCCAAAGGACGAATTTGCACACAAGCTATGCCTTCAGTCATGTCTTCCTGGCAATGCAGGGCTGCAAGGCGGTGCACTGCAGTGAAGCTGCACCACATTTCAAGGGTGAGCAGGAGAGAAGACAGTGGTGGTTGAACAAACTGTCATTATGTTTTTTTAAAAGTGACTATATTTGAAGTGTCTGTGAAATGCCTGTAAACACTAGAAGACCGGTTTATAGATTCCATACGTCAGGCTATGAGAAAGGTAATATTTTTGCGCCGTTAAATTTTTGTTATTTCTTAATCACAACTGACTGCCCCACATTTGGCTGCAGACTGCTAAATAGCTGGAATGTTTCACTTAACCAATCGTCATCCTTCCTACATTTACCGAGTCAATGCTGTAGAGAAGCCAGCAACATATTGTACTTGTTGCCAACATTTCCAATCCATTATCAATCAATCAACAGAACAGAACTTTACCCTGGAGCATTGCTTTGCACCAGCAATCCATCACTGGCTCTGCTCACAGGGCGTAAAACCAAGCTAGAACAAGTTACGAAAATATTAACTAATGTTCTTTGGCTTGTAATTATTAAAGCAATTGTGTTCTGTTATCAAAAAAATGTGATCTGATTTCATGGGTTCTTCTTCAGCTTCAGAATAATAACTAATGACTAATCATTCATCCAATCAGCTCAAGAGGCAGAAGTGTTCAAATTAGTACAGGATGATAGCTTAGAAAAATGGGACAGAGCCGGAAATATGACAGAACGATGACAATGCAGAATGGCATTGTCTACAGCACACCATCATAAAGGTTGCTGTTCCACACTTTGCAATGCATGCATTGCACAAACTTTGCTTCACAGTTATTAGGACTGTTAAGCATGTAAACAAGGCACTCCTGTTCAGCTTGGTGCAAAATGAGCCCTGTCTGATTTGAACAAGAAAATTGAAATCTCCAATAAAATTCTACCACACAAGTCAAGGTAAATGACTGTCAATGTAGGTGCATCGAAAGTTGCGCAACGAAACATTATTCCATTACGACAATCCTGCCACGCTATTTCATCTATTACAAGTTATGCGGCAACTTGACCCGATTAATGCAGTAGAAGTACGTATGGTCAAAAGACTCAATATCTCCTTGGAATTATTCAGCACTATCTAACAGCGAGACAGACATAAAAAAGAAGGACTTAAAGAAAGAAAACAAAAAAAGTCACTGAAGTCTTATCAGTCCAGCAGCACCGATACATCCTTCACTGATAAATTCTCTGCACTACACCACACCGCCAAAGACGTCATGTGAGTGTGCTACCGCTTCAGTGAAAAACGAAGAAAAGAAAAAAAGAGTGACGTTCATCGTAGGTACGTAAAAAGAGGTGATCAAGGCATGCACCTCTCGGGACCCTCGCAAGCCGCTGCAACTCGACAACACGTCTCCATTGTTTCAGACCCGGCTTATCAGTACGCCGATGTCACGAGTATGGTTTTCTAAAGCTGCATTATCAGCACACTCGTGTCAGTGAGTCCACTTTCACCTCGCAAGCATTAGCGTGATGCAGAGATAGCAACTGTATGTCACACCCCATTCCGAGCCCTCGGCTTTCAAGGGTGTGCACAGTCAAGTAAGCCTTCTTCTCCTAATCGCAAACACCTGATTAGCGTGGGTTGGTGTACCCACCCTTGGTGATCTGCTGACCTCATTTCGCAATAGTATCTCAATAATGGCTCGGAAGTGGCTTCGAGATGAAACATGCAAGAGCATAGTTCTTAGTTTTGCGAAGGATTTAGCACGTAAGTCACAACAAAAATGACCAGGAATCAATTCTGCACTGCACTTGCAGAAGAATATGTGCAAAGCGAAATTTCACTGACTCCTTATCGAGTTAAAGCACGGCATATTCTAGGCAGTGTTAGTAACCCTTTTTGGACAAAGTCACCAGGTCACGGCCCAAAGCACTCTATGTTTAGAATAACAATGTTGGTAATGACTTGCTCAGAATTCTGTCTTTCTTACGTTTTTTTAATGTTCCTGGACGTCTTCCTTATTTTCTAAGCTATAACGTTAACTTATTGCCTGCAGTGGCAAGTCAATGGTCAAAATGTTAAAATGGAAAAACAAACCGTTATTTTCTCAAACAGTGCCAGGCCTCAAGATAGTACTTTGCCTAGAAAAGCAGCTTCGATATGCCCATATGGCATGCTAATAAGCTCTGTGGTATGCCTTTAAAAGTAGCAACAAATGAAGGAGCACATATCCCCTTCGGGATAAAATGAGGCTGAGGCATTGAACATAGCCAAAGTCCCATGATGAATTTTACCAGGGCAATAGGGCAATTTACTGGCTGTTTACATCCCAAAAAATAGTTCCCAAGATTCCAAAAAGGCACAGTTGTTGTCAAGGTTGACTAAAAACTCACTAAATTTAGCGACTTTGTCACTAGGTTACTAGCCCCTCTTAACGGCGATAAAAGAATCTTAGGAACAATGGCAGTTCTTCAGACATCACCTGGAAAAAAAAAAAATGAATAATGCCAGAACTTCCTCCAGCCATTAATTCAGACAAATAAGGCATGTTACACTGAATTTACCATTGACATGGAGCAATATCGATATCTGTAGAGAATTAGACAGAATGATGAGATCCTGGAAATTCACAGGCATAGGCTGGGCAACATTGACCAAATTATATGGAGTGAAAATGAGCTTTCTGCTGTAAGCAAGTGATGAGAGGGTATAAATGGACTACAACTTTAGCAGAGCACCAAGGAATTAGTCTGGTTTTACGACACTAAAGACGGCTAGGCTTAGCAGCTCGAAAGAGACTGCAGGGCAAGAAAGTTCAGTGAAGGCAAGTGTGCGCCCTTTAATTCTGCGATGTCAATTCTCGGATACGTTGAACTGTTGTGCGACCTCAGGTTAGCTTCCCACCAATCCAATGCACTCCTGTTAATCTGGCTATAGGTTTCCAAGATACTGAAAGAAGTGTGCCATAATTTTTACACACTTGCGTAAGGTTACAAAACAACATTACCAGCCGAGCGCGCTCACCACGACGATGCAGGGGCGCAGGCCTCTTGAGGGGAAGAACCTAACAAGCGAATCAGCACAAAGGCTGCACACTATTGGGGTCCGCTAATGTCAACGTTCCTATAGCTTAGTTGCAGAAAGGGTAGACGTGCACTGCCCATGACTGGCAGCTGTCACAATCCCTTCGGATACCGTGTCAAACTGCACTGCTGTCATCCTTCGTCCTGTGTTCCGAGTATGTGTCATTTCTTTCCTTTTTGCTAGTTCAGTGCACTGCGCCTTCCTTTTTCCATAGCTCACTTTAGGAGCCACATCCTCCCCTGTGGGCTGCCTTGTTTCAGGTGAAATGAATACGCGGCTAAACCAAGAAAAGGCAGCTGTTGCTGTCTGGCTAAAAAAATTTTTTTTAAAAGAGAGAAAGAAAGCATGTTAAAAAAAGAAAGGTATGCAACGGGATGAGTCATTCTCTGCCGAAACAATGCTGAAGAGAACTGCATTTGTGCAGTTGCAGTTGTCTGGCTTAGGCTGCAGGGCAGCTCAATGACGTGGTATACAATACAGCTGGGCCGCGATATACCGAACACGGAAGTAATGAATCATCAGGTACAACAATGTAAACCTATAATGTCTCTCCTTGATATCAGCATGTAATGAATAAATGCCTATAGCAAACATAGAATATAACGAAAATATTTTCATGTTGGATGCAACTCAGTTATAACGGGGCTCAACTGTGTCGTCACAAATTCACATGTAAACAAGGTTAAAGTAACCTACAATGCTTTGTTGCACTTCCAGCGTTCCTTGCTATTGTAACTCTCGCCTAATTAAGGTTCGAAAACGTACACTTGGGACTGCACCCTGCTTAGGAACTGGCTATGTAGTGACTGCACTTCGCACTGCCATGTAATTACTCATAAGGGGTGCTCTAATTAAGTTTCTAATTAGTCTACGCTGATGCTACATACTGTCATTGCACTTTTATGATTGCGCAAGCGTTTCCGCCCCTAGTGGAATGCATCTGTGATGGCCAGGAATAGAATCTGCAATCTTGTGCTGCCTGGCAGTAAGCCACTGTCACCGAGGCGAGCACAAAGGCAAGCTTGAATGTTTGCCAAAGCCAATCCGATTGAAACGGTTTTCATGCAATTGACACGTACAATGGGGGACCTAAAATTATAATTTGAATTGTTTTTTTTTTAAAGCGTCCAGGTGAAGCTTTCTTGGAGGACCCTCCCAGACTTTCCCGACCGTGGGTGCTGCGGTCTTGCTGAATAAGTGCATGCCTCATGTTGCGTAGCATGTGAACGCAAGACCACATGCACACGAGAGCATGTTGTGTGCGCTGCCAATTACCATTAGGCCATGCACGCAGGGGTGAAACGGGAAAAATAGTCAGCCTTACCCCCGTCCTTTTCGTCGAACTTTGCTTAGCGTACATCTGTCCTCTCCCCTCTTCCCTCGATAAACATCACCTTCATGCTCGTCACATCACTGCGACGACGTCTTACACTGCACGTTCGCATGTATATGACCATTCAATCACATTAAAGTTGTGCCCGGTATCGTGCATAAACGTAAACATTGCATGAGATTACATGTTGCACAGGTGACAATGAAGGCAAGCATACGCATTGCATTTGGTTTTATAGTATTTAAATAACTGCCTGAGAAAAGCTTTGTTTCGCGTAGATTACATCATCTGTGTTGAATCTGCATACATTTTTTTTCTTTTCTAATTCACCTATTTCGTCAAACATTCCAAGAGATCAATCACCTAGAAATTACTCTCAGGGAGGAGTTGGATTTGTCCCACTGCTTGATCCATTGTTAAAAACTGTTCTGAAACTCTTGCAAACTCGCATCCCTAGTGCTTCGTCATTTTTCTTCCTTATCTGCTACACATCTCGAATATTCTTCCTTTTAAGCTCTCGTTTCAGTCTTCAAGGAGAAAGTGAAATTTGGTAGCGTTGTCATCCCATTTTTGTATGGAAGTGCTGCGTGCTCAGTGGGCAGCAGCGTTATTTAGGTACACAAGCCACTCGTCGAGATCCACAGATTGGGGCGTTTTCATATGCTGTGACACTGATGAAGGCCAAAGCATCTTCTTCTCAGACAATTTTGATGAGAATAAGAAAAGGTGAAAGTTCTTCCGTGCTATATTCGCCACTGCCGTGCCCATACTCATTATTGTCCCCTGTAAATATTTATAAATGCATGATTTCATGCAACAATATCTTTGAGAATTCTGTCTCTTGAAATAGCATGGACAACTTAAGTCGATCACCGGAAAGGCCATCAAGGCTTCGCTATCTCGGCTAGTTAGAAATAGACATCAAAAGCAAGGCAATTCTGTTAGAAAGAGCTTTAAATAATGCCAATAACTACTATGTATCTCATAATTAGAAACTATATTTCGAAAAAAGGAAAAACGATAATACACTACCAGTGAGTTATGGCACTGAAATACAGAAACATGTTTCAGCTGTCAATTTGCCAGTTTTGTTGTCTAAGTTCCTGTTGCTGTACTGTGTTATCCCCCCGCCTTGACAGAAATGTAAGTATTTACTACCTTCCTTTTCTTGCACTAGCATTAGCCAGAATATTAGCCCTATTTACTTGCATTGCTCCTCGGGAAACACACACAAAACCTTTTACTTGTTAGACTCATCAATGCGACTCATGGTGCCTGCGCGAGTCAGCAGCGATCACGCAGCGATGCCTGCGTGCAAGCATCTGCGATGACGTGACAAGCTTCTTGGGGCCAGGCACTCCATTTCATCCTCTTGTTCGAGAGCAGGCAGCAACTCCTCAAAAATTTTAACTCGGCACGGCACAGTGGTGATGAGGTCGCCCCCAGACCGACAGGTGTGCTCTCACGCTCTGTGTTTGCCACAACACCGGAACGAGATTTCGCTGTCTGCTGCCAGAAATGGAACTGATAAGACAACGCTGTGTGCGAACACACGGCTATGCTTGATTAGATGCAACTCATTGTCAGTCCGGGAAACACAGGAGTGTTTTGACAGCTGACGCGTGCCCTTCACTGATGGTAGGTTGTTGGTTCTTGGTGTACCACTCAGGGTTAAACGAGAAGGCTGAGACACATGCCGAATTTAAAAATAATAATAATAAGCAGTACATGTCATTCAGCCTCTGTCTATAGCTTGTGCCTCATAGTATTTGGTTTGCTTTCTCTGCACTTTATAGAATCCCATCATATGATAGACTACTGATTGCATTAAAGTTGCCAATCATCTCCAAAGAATGGATGTACCGTCACTATGTTTTGTAGGGTCTCGAGGTTCAGGACCTTCAATTAAGGCACAAAAAAGGGGGAAAAAAAGAGAAAGTTGAAAATGTCATGTGTCCTAGCTGTGCTTTACGTTATCGCACCATCCATTCTTGACGAAGGTACTTTGATCAGCACACAGAAAGCATTTGCACGTGCTGTGTCCAATCTTACACCTGAATTCTCTAAACATCTCGGAAACTGAATGCCGCTCAAGGCCAACGTATACGGGACACTAAGCCCTCTCCACTGTCCATTCAATATTGCTGATAACTTTCATTTTCTTCAGAGCTGCTTGTACGAGTACTTGATCCTCATTTTCAAGGCATAAGTACTGCTGGTCAGGCAAGCTCGAGATAATGAATCTCCTTGCACAAAACTTAGTCAAATCATTTATAAAAATAGAGCAGGAATCAACGAGAGATTGTTAGCATCCCTGCAGTCATATCGGAAATAATACAAAATGTTTCTCTTCTAAGAGAAATAGGAGAAAAGATGAATGATACAATATTATTATTGTTTCTGGCACAATGTGATGTAGCGTAGCCATGGCTCATCAAACAGTGCCCACGACGGCAGGTTACATCACATCACGCCTTATGCAAAGTCCGGCTCCAAACTCTGAAAACTGATAAACGTCTAGGCTTGTCACAACAGTATACCATAAAACTGCCACGATTACAATTGAAGGTCATTTAGCCACAAAAAGAATTTCTCATACTGTCAGCCTGCATCAAATGCCATTACACTAAAACGAGAAAGGCATTCTTACCGTAATCAGAGTCGCTGTTCCAGAGATTCAGGCCCTTGACAATCTCGGAGACTTGCCTAAAAGTTGGAAGAAACATGTGATTGGTTTCTGTTGGGGAAACGACCCGGCCATTCAGATATTGAAATATTGCAACGTTTGTTCCGAGTGCGGCTGTCACTTCTAGCTCAACCAAAATGGGCTCGTTTGCAAAATGCACGATTGAATTTCAAATCGCACCGAATCGTTTTCTGAAATATGTTAATGTAAAGGCAAGCTATACCGCTCCACGCACTGTACAACTGACAAACGAGTGAAGAGCAAAAGCTAGCCAACATTTCACATGTGCAGAAGAAGTGCAAGATGTTGTGAAGCAGCGTGTTTTAGAAATATATACAGCTTACCAAGCAAAGTGCTACTATGGCCATCATTAATGTCTGCCAACGATGGTGAAACCAAGGAGCGGCTGCATCTATGCTTACTCTACACAAGGTGTTCATGTAATCAACTAACGAAAGAAGAAGCCTATTGGCCATTACAAACTTTCGCTGCTAAGGCCGTGGGCGCGGGATCAAATATCGGTTTGTCCGGCTGCATTTCAATGGGGGCAAAATCTTAAAACGTCTCTGTGCCATGCATTGGGTGCACATTAAAGAACCCCAAGTGGTCAAAATTATAATCCTGTATACACCACTATGGCGAGCCTCGTAATCTTATGCTTTTGGCACGTAAGACCCCCAGAATTTAATTTTCAATCAATTACAAACACAGTTCAACCAGTCAGTTGACAGGAAGCCCGCTGCATAAGGCAAATTTTGGCCATAAATGTGATACTCCCTACTGCACAATTCCTTGGGAAAATGTTACTGTCTAGAACTGTTCATATCAGAGTAAAATAATGAAGTAAACAGTTGATAATGATAACTGATAATAGACTAGAACACCTAATGATAATAGACTATCATGGAGAGAGGGTGTAAAAAGAAAAGAAGAAGTCACCTGATGGAGCTTAGTCCTTTAGACTTCTTCATTCCATGCTGCAGCACGGCCTCGAACTGCGTACACAGGTTGACAACCCTGTGAGGGGAGGAAAACAAAACAAGGATAAACGAAACCAAAATAATCAGCAGATCGCGCCACAAATGTCACTCTCACGGCGCAGCTGGCTTATGGTAAGGTTATATCAAGTAGGCCGCGCGCCAGATGGTCAGTCAGCGCAACAGCGACGCACAGGAAGAGCAACTAAACACACACAACGTTTCAACATTGAAAGTGACAAGACGCGCGTGACGAAACGCACCTGCTGTCGCTTTCCGTCGCCAGCTCCTTGCGTCCCCCGAAGCGGATCTGGCACTGAAATTGCGCACCACACAAATACGATTGGCCAAGCGCGTCACTCGATTGCTACAGCAAATGAACGCGCTCGGTTTGGGCAAATTGCCTACTGCGAATGTTCATCAATGCTAATGCTCGCCCGAACTACGGACGTTCCTTGGAACATTGCGTCACACCAGCTCCAGGAGAAAGTATATCCAGCCAAGCAATAGACACACATCGGGAGAACCCCATGCACCGGTAAGCAGGTAACGACAGCAGGGGGCAAAATTCGGGCGACCGAGTCGGCGAACTCGCGAGGAGTTGTACTCCTCCCCAGTGTAAATGAATGGGAATGGTATTGTGAGGCACACAACGCCAGGGAAGAAAGAGTCCAAAAACGCGCTGGTCACCTGTTTCACGGCATCCAGCAAACGGGAGAGCAGGATCTGCCGATCCGACGGACTGGTATCCTCTGAAACAAAAGGCGGCAGGGTTCTACAAAACTTTAAAGCAGTGCCGGAAAAACACGCAACAAAGAAACGACAGATCGCAGGTCGGAACTGACAGCTAGCGAACGATGCGCGCGACGTCTGACAAGCATCCGCTTTTAAAAACGACCGAAACGAAACCATACACTTGCCTGCATGACGCAGTTCTGTTTGTTGTTTTTTCTTTATGCGCGTGAGAGCGAGACGAGATGAAGATATATGAGCGATTGCGTAGCGGAGAAACGTGTTAAGTCCGTCCCTCGCAAAACGCAACGCGCGATGAATCAACAAGACGCGATATGATGTACTACGGAGAAAACCAATGCAATACGAAGCACTCCCATTCGCGAGGTATCGCTCCTGTATTGCGTCCGGAGTTGCATCGGGTTACAAGATTCACGCTGCGGTCTGAAGGAGAAAAAAAGCACAGCGGAGGATCTCACCGCTCATTGTCGACGAGACCAAGCTGCGGCGGCTGGCGGCGTGTTTCACCGTGTTTCGTTCCGTACGAGCGCGGCTTTACGCACACATGGTCCTCGTCACTACGTTGAGCCGCTGCACCGCGCACGAGGGAGCCGGCGATAATCTCGCCGATAAAGCGCGGTGCAAGATTACGCCTCTGTCCATGAGTCCATCGCGGACACGGGGGATGATAATCGCACCACGGAGAGAGACAAATTTCGCTAACACCCCCCCGATCACGGCCGCTTCCCACATCACCCCACACACGGCGAGAGCGGAGGAGAGATCACGACGCTAGCGACTGCAGCGCTGTTTGCGGCTCCGGACGCTAACCTAGAATCGACAAAATCAATGGACTCGCCGATAGGTTGTGGAAGGCGCAGCCGCTTTCATTGCGCTACACCTGACTAATCAATCGTCGGGTCTTGTTGACTCTGCTCCCTCCCGTACGTTCTAACTAATTTGCCACCTACGCTCTCTCGTATCGATCTGTTGAACGCAGCCAATGAATGGTTTCACGCGTGACGGATTCGAGAAAGAAAGGTACTGAGGCGCAGGTGCGGTTGATCTTCCTGAAAAACACCTACGTTCGTTACCAGCTCTTGTTTTCAGAGCGCAGCGTCTGTTTTTGCGTCGGCGTCATCTTTGTCGCTCGTAACCGAGCGAACAAACACAGCGAAGGATGAAAGTGAACGCGCAGCGCAGCGGGGGATGAAAGACGCGAGGAGGAAAGCGGAGGAAGAGAAAGGTATGGCGAAAGCGTGAGAAGAAAAGCGTAGTGCGGCGACGATGTTACGAGATGGCGCCAGAGTAGCGCGCGAGCTGGCACCAAAGTAGAGTGACTAAAATTAAGTAGCGGCCAGGGGCGCGATCGGAGATCTTTGTTCGTTTCGCGTTCTGTTCAGTTGCTGCAACGCCACAAAGTGGAAGACACAGGGCATCGCTACTTTTTTTTCGCTGCGATGCCCGCCCGTTACAAAGGGTGAGCTAGGCCAATAAATCCAATCGTCTGGGAGGTCTGTCTGTGGCGGCTGTTGTGAATCGCGCCCACGCGTTGCCCATTGGTTCTTTATTCTATGGTCTCCAGAATATAGAGAGGCAGTCGCGCCACATTTCGCTCCGTTTGCAACGTTCCGCACGAGACAGATTGTTCGCACCAGCCAATACACCAAATTTCGCGTTAGAGGATATCGGAATCGCCAGTGAATTTATTTATCTTATTTTTTTTTCGTGCAGGTAGTCACGTTACGTAGTTCAATGGATGATTGGGGCATACTAATTCAGCCTGTTTCAGCTGCATCAACTACTTCTTGGTGGTCTTTCAGTTACCACATCTACGCTGTACCCAACGTTTTTTTACTGTATACGGTGGTTATATAACTATGTGGCGTGCCTCATAATCAGGACTGAATTTGGCGCATAAAACCCCAGAAAGAAGAAGATAAATTAATAAGCTGTACCCCTTTCTGAACCATACCTGTTTTCAATTTTTTTAATTCGTTTGCCGATATACAAGAGGGAACTTGTTCACTTGAAAGGTCTGCGGCGTTACGCGGCGTGGCCACTTTAGCGTGGGCCTCCTGTATTTTTTTACGCTTGTTGCTTAGATAATTTAGTTTCAAAGTGAGTTTCAAGCTTTCATGCGCGACTTCGGGGCTACGGTATTGGGGTGTTATCCACTAGCGATGGGCACAAACAGCAAATTGTGCGGCCGTTCCTTTCTCCATGGCGGCCGTGAAACCATAATGAAACCGAAACAAGTTAGTTAGGAAACAAATCCAAGCCTAGCCTAGCTTAGGCAAGTTGGCAAACGAGGCAGGTGGCGCGGTTGTATTTCCGTTTCTTTTCTCCTCTTGCTCGGTAAGTTGCGTGGTTGTGTGCTCTTTACTTGTACGTAAAATCGAACTTAATCGGCGAATTTCATTGCTAATACTGATCATAGAATGGCTTAATATGAAGCATGATCTACCTTTACTATAACCTATAGTGTGATTAAGTGACATTTTCGCTTTTTTTCCGTGTCTTAGGCACTTCAGCCAGCAAGATGGGTCGCCGACCCGCAAGATGGTAAGTAGAACTCGTTGTCACGATGCATTGAGGAATTTTGCATTTGTGCGCAATCTTTCGTATCACTTATCGCAACTGTCGCTGGCGTTTTCTCACATATTTTTTTTTTTCTTGTGACAGTTACCGCTACTGCAAGAACAAGCCGTACCCCAAGTCGCGGTTCTGTCGTGGTGTCCCCGGTGAGTATCCCGGCACTAGGCTTAGCTGTCATTGAAATTGCAAGTTTCCGCTTGCACCCGTTGCCTATGACCGCACTCTACGCTGCATATGACTTCCTAAGATACTAAAGAGTAGATTATTAAGCATGTTGCCCAAATCAGTCTTGCTCCTAGGCGCCTTTACTAACTGTGAACTCGTTAGTGGCATTGTGGTGGTGTCCGCGTGGACGTGGTTATTAATAACCAGAAAAATGGCCAGAAAGATATCCGTAGGCCTGTGAACTCTTGACGAGCATGATATTTGTCTACTACTAGTACCAGGCTTTTACCACGTGTGAAGCGCCGTCGTCGTTCAGTGGTCTTTCGAATTTTCGTGGCAGAGCAAGCGATTTCAGCATTGGGCAGCCCTAGCTCGTCAAATCTACGAAATTATACGAAATGCTACGAAAATCTACGAAATGCTGTGCTGACTTATGCTGATAACTGGCGTAGCGGAGTGATTAGCTAGGTGGCTGCATTCGAAGCAAAGATCTCTGCTGCCAATGAGGGTGCAGGAAAGGTGTCAATGCACTCATCCTGAAGTTTGTATTAAGGCTAGCAAATGGTGGCTTATCTTCAATGACTGCTGGTTCTAACTCCAAGCTGTAGTAATTTCACTTGTTTTTAGTCTACAATTTATAGAGCTGTGCAGGCATGCAATGTTGCAAGTGTGGATGACCATACATCAGTCTAGCGGGCATGGGTGGCTTAATTCACAGAAAGTCGAAGATTTTTCTGTTTTGAGGCATCAATTTAGCTGTCGCTGTTTAGGCACTGTGTGTGACAGTGGCACTCCATTGACTTGAAGTAAATATTTGTATAGGTATACTACAAACTGCAGTTTCAAACTGATAATATAGGTGGGAAAAATGTATTGGCGCTTATATGTGCTGCCGGTATAGCTCGAAATGATAGGCAATGAATGGATTTGTGTTAACTTCAACCCCTCATGTTTCAACCATCTTTGTGGTTTCCCATACTATGCTCGTTTGACATTGCAAACTTGTATTGTGGCAACAATTGGCCTTTATTTCTATGCAAATTTGTTGTAATGCAATAATTAGCCCTTATTCTATTAGATTAGCTTCAGAATGTTTCAGGTCTATTTTATATTTCGTATGTGTTACTGCTACAAAAATAAAAGGCAAAATATTGTAAGGAGGCTTTCCTACACATCTAACTTGCCCTAATATAACCAAAATGACCACATTCATGCTAGTAGAGCTGTGATATGCAATCTAAAAAAAGTGTGGGGAACAGAGTGCATCAGGAGTGTCACCAGCCCCACATGCTGCCACCATAAAGTAAGGCACTAAAGAGAAAAAAATGGCTTCACCTGTATCAGTAAATCACCCCTTTACAATACAAAACACTACTACCACCGTGTCGTGCTGCTAAGCACGAGGTTGTGGGATCAAATCTCGGCCACGGCAACCACATTTCAGTGGGGGCGAAATGCAATAGCGCCGGCCTGTGTCCCATGCATTGGGAGCACGTTAAAGAACCGGTTCCATGGTGGTAAAAATTAAGGGAGTGGCTATTCTGCCGGCAGCCAGGAAATTCTCCCTGCAGTCGAATCTCATTGGCTGATGGAGTGACGTCAGAAGTGAGGGCAAAATTAAATTTTTGGCATTGAAATTATTTCTCCCAGCTGCCGGCAAAATGCCAAAAATTTAATTTTGCCCTCACTTCTGACGTCACTCCCATCAGCCAATGAGATTCGACTGCCGGGAGAATTATGAAAGCATATTTCTCCCGGCTGCCGGCAGAATAGCCACTCCCAAAAATTAATCCGGAGTCTTCCACTACGGGGTGCCTCATAATCAAATAGGGGTCTTGGATTGTAAAATCATCAATTTATTACTCTTACTGCCAGGAGAGCCAGAAAAAGTGCAACGGAGTAAACGGGTAGTGAGACCACCTTGAAGTCTGGGTGCCAGTGGTGCTATGCCTCGGCACATTGCAGTTGGCGCATGCCTTCCCATCAACCTTGGTCTGGTGCAAGCTCGAGGAAACAATGGATGACGACCAGTTAGCTTTATTTGATATTCCACGTTGCTTGAATGATTCCACAAGCTTTCCAAATGTTGATAGTCTCGAACCCACATATAACGAATTATTGTGTATATGGAACAGCTGTAAATGCCACTTGAAAATGTCTGTATAAAATGTTCATTTTATATATGAAGTTACTTATACATCGAACTTTTTTGTGATCCCCATCAGATTCAATATATCCGGGTTCGACTGTAGTGGCCCATGCGTAGACTAACCACTTTCCTGGTTTGTCCTGTGGTGTGTCCCTGGAAATGTGTGATAACAGCCCTCTTGCTATGAGCCTAGCAAGTAAAATGAGCTTTCGCTGGAAGCCGCATAAAAATGCACCATCCAATTGACAATGGCCATGACGGTTGGCACTTGACAATGGCAAATGCTGTTTCAAATGCTCATGTAATTAATGTGCTGGCAATATTTTTGGCTCATTTTCTTCTTGGACATGTGCGTTAGAATTGGGTAAGAACAGTATTTCAAGGTAGCATAAGAGCACGTAGTGCAAGCTATGCCGGCAGAAAGGAACTGTGTGGCATCATAACTGTCGTGGTGGTGGGACCTAATGTGTTTCCGAGAGTAAAAAAATGAGCCCGGGCCGTGGAACTTAAGTCTTTCTGCGCCTGTTTTTCTCCTCGCTGCAGACCCGAAGATCCGCATCTTTGACTTGGGCCGCAAGAAGGCGCGGGTGGACGAGTTCCCGCTGTGCATCCACCTCATCTCGAAGGAGTTTGAGCAGATCTCGTCCGAGGCGCTGGAGGCTGGCCGCATCTGCGCCAACAAGTACCTTGTCAAGACCTGCGGCAAGGACGCTTTCCACCTCCGGATGAGACTCCACCCCTTCCACGTCATCCGAATCAACAAAATGTTGTCGTGTGCTGGCGCTGATAGGTGCGTTCTGCCACTTTTTTTTCTCAGGACCACAGGTTTGCACCACAGTTCTGTACAGGAATGAGGAACTCTGGTCCTAGTGTGCAGTTCAGTCAACTTGGGAATGATGAGCAGTAGGTGGATATTCTTCTGGGTGTTGCAAATTAAGCGTTTTCCTTAAATTCTTGTTACAAATACAGCAATCTTGCAGTGATAACGTTATGCAGGTGGGCAGGCTTATTGGCTTGATGTGTTTAGAAAAAAAAATTGAATTCAGTAAACTGCAAGAACGTCTGAAGCGATGAGTGTGGAGATTAGACAAATCTAATAGCTGTCGCCCCTCGGCCAGTAAAAAAAAAGCCTAGCGGTACCGTGTCATTTTTAGTGCTCTGGATTTAGAATGTTGGCACCAGGAAATCGTGAATAGGAACATATCAGCAAGGTTCGGTATTTGGCCTGTGTATTAGGAGGCAAGCTCTTTCAGCTACGCTAGTGCCAAACAAGTGCCGAGGAATCTATGCACTTGGCAGGACAGTGTAGATGTGTTTTTTTTTTTTTCAGTTTTGGAATTAAAATTTGCAGAATGGTTCTTGATGGTAATGACCGGAAGGTAGGGGAAGGTTTGGCATATAGAGGACTGAAGCCAAGGGGTCCAGTGACACCTTGGCAGTTGCTAGGGTATTAAGTACCTGGAAAAGGGTTGTTAGCGGATCTGCCAGAAATGGGCCATTTAGAATATGGATTCTTTTGGAAGCTGTTCCCACAAAGACTTCCATATCAAATATTCTTTCACTTACTAAGTTAAAAAGCTACCCCTCCCTGTACTTCAGTTAACGCTCTGCAAAAATTTCTTAGCTCAGTATTCATAACCAGGGTGCTGGAAGACGGGGTAATGGAAAAGTGCTTTCGTAGCAATGCGGGAGTCGTTGGAGAGTTTCTGAAGAGCTGGGCCTTCTTCAGTTGAGGTGTTAAGCGAGGTTTGGTGGTGCCCTACACTACCAAGCCGAGGAAGAGTTTTCAGTTGAGGGGCAGTGAATGTAGTAGTGCTCGACAGGAGAGCACAAGCGGAAATACTTTTTGGTGCTGCTAAAGCACACTTTATTATTGATCCAGTAATTTGTTGCATGAAAACTCATAAAGGGGGGTGCCACATTCTCCTTTGTGGAAGTTAGCATGCCACAGCTGTTTAGCGGCTATGGCGTTTTGATAGTAAAGCTGTGGGTTCGATGTCGGGTTGCAGCGGTCACATTTTGATGTGGGTAAAATAAAAACCTGCGCATATTTAAGATCCAAGTACAGGTTGAAGCCCGGACCACACGTGCACTCGCCAACGCGTGCTTGTGTCTGCAGCGCCTTGCAAGGAATGCAGTTTGCATCTACAAGACGTGTGCCAGCGGGTGCTCACTGGTATATTGGCTAGACGCTTTTGATGTGCTTCAAAAATGCTCTATCTGGATTTGGCTACCATCTGTCGGTCGAGCTGGTGCAGGACTAAGCTGCTCTTTACAAAGCGTGGACAGACGAGCACGTATTCCAGCCAGGTCGTGCACATAACAAATGTTGCACTATATATGCACGACGTGGCTTCAGGAGCAGAGATGCAAGCCAGCCCGAGTGCCGTCCGTGCATGCATAGGTGTGCAGAGATGCGAGCTTGTACTTGCCAGCAATCATACGTGTGGAACTCCGGCATTAGAGTCCGTACTATGGCGTGCCTCATAAGCGGATTGTTTTACTCCGGAATTTAAGTTGTGGAAATTTCGAATACTAGATGAGGTCGGAGCCTGGACACCCTGAAAGCTGCTAGAAATCAGCCTGATGCAGTTTCTCTCTTTTACTGGTTGCAGGCTGCAGACGGGGATGCGTGGTGCCTTTGGCAAGCCCCAGGGCACAGTCGCCAGGGTGAAAATTGGCCAGAAGATCATGTCAGTGCGCGCCAAGGAGCAGCACAAGGAGAACGTCATTGAAGCGCTGCGTCGTGCCAAGTTCAAGTTCCCCGGCCGCCAGAAGGTTCGCTGTGCTTTTTTTTCCCCCCATAGCAGCATTTTTGTTAGCAGTGTGCTGGGACGAGATCGCGCAAGCATCTGGCTTTCCAAACACTCACTTGCGCTCTAGTGGTTCGCCGGTGCCGTGCTTTTGTCGGCATGGCGAGGTGGGAGCGTGGATTGAACACTGCCTACTCGGTGACGCACAAGGCAAAGCAAATGGTTGGAAAGTGAGATGCATGCATGATCTTGCCCTACAGCTCCACACAGTTGACTTCCATTCATTCAACCTTGACGGGACTGACAAAATATATAGAATTATCTACCAAATTTTAGCAAAATGCAGAAATACCAGAACACGCCGCCGAATCAAATATGCGCCCACTTTCTATGGAGGGACCTGGTTCCTGGATAAAAAGTTACGTTATTTACTCTGGACATGAAATTTTCAGGAAATATTCAATCTTGTGTGCTGCTGATAACAAATATGCAATTAGTTTTTTAAGCGAAGCTTTATAGGCTCACGGGTGTCGGCGGTGGTGGTGTTCGCTGAAAAGTGGGCTGATCCTGGTGATAGTGCAGAAAGGGACCAAGCTCAATGTTACAGGGACCTGTAACACGTCCTTGAACTAACCTTGTCACACGTGGTACCTAAATATACAAAATCATCAGCCCTTCTCTCGAGAAAATGGGGGTCATTGAAGCTTGTCGTGCGATTCTAGCGCGAGGGCTTTCGAAGCCCAGGCGACGCGTGAGCAAAGAGCCTCGGACCCTGAGTTGCGGGAGCGCAATGTTGAGGCCAAACATCAATGAAGAGCCGCCGAGCTTGAGTTTAGGGCAAACGAAGCGGAACGCCTGTGAGTGTCGTCTTGCCGCAAGCTTTGCTTACCCCCATTTTCTTGACGGGAAGGGCTCTGAATTTTTCTAAGTCAGTTTAAAATAAGTTGCAGTCATTTTGTTATAAATTTTAGATGTGACTTGCAAAAAATGCACTGCACCAAGAGAGCTAAAATTAAGCAGCTATCTTCCTGAATATTAAAAGAGTGCAAGTTTGCATTTTAATGTTAAACTATTTTAGCTGAAGTTATGAAATCCTTAAGTTGCAACTTTGCAAATGTAAATTTTTATTGGTGATATCCGATTTCAAAATGTTGCGGTGTCCTAAAACACTATCATGGCTTTCGTGCACTCTAATGCACTCTTTGCCAGGCATTCAGGCAAAAAAAAAAAAAAAAAGAAATCGAGAGGATTGAATAAGTAGCAGGGACGTAGTGCTGCTCCCACAATTTTACACTTGAATAGAAATGACATTGAATGACATTTTATGCAACAAAATCAGTTTTTGGAAGCAGTGTTGGCTCGTTTTGGCAGAAACTGAAGCTGCAAAGGTGATCTTTCAAACGAGACCGAGATGGCCTGGTTATGATACTGTTGTGGAATAGTGAATGACACACAATGGGCCATTCCAGCAATTTCATTGGAAAAGCTGAGCAGTTCATAGGACAGTGGTTTCTTCCTCAACGACATCTTATTTTGAGCTAGTTTTTTGCGAGCAGGTGCGCCCTGATATGGGGATTTGAAAATAAATGAAAAAGAATTTTAGTGCACTTTTTATCTCCCAAGACCCATGTTGACTATGAGGGGGGACGCGGGGATCAGATCGCAAAAATAGAAAAATCGAATTTTGGAAATTGCGCGTTTCGGTATCTGCAACACCTAATCTATGCTGCATCAAAATGGTTTGGCTAAAACGCACTAAAAGTGCAAGAAAAAAAATCTCAATTCGCAGGGCGAGAACATTAAATTGCACAAAATCACTGCAGTTCATGGAGCCATCTCTCTCGTTTCCCTCCACCGAGCACTGAAGGATCATGGTATTGTTCGAAAGCTCAAAGTTTTGCCGTTCCTCTTCTCATTTCTTCGGTCGTCGCCATCTTGTAGCAAACGCACAAACCCAACAGAAGCGTGGGTCTGCTGGAGATAGTCACATAGGCCCTCCGATAAACCTGTCGCGGTGGCTAACTTAGCTAAGGTGTTAGCTAAGTGAGCACGAGCTCTCGATCTCGTGTTAGTTAAGGGGGGACGTGGTAATAAAAATTAGCATTACTTATTTATGAACCAAACTTGATAAAAGTTGGCATGCTTATTTAGTTTCTTCTCCTGACTCTAAAAATGCAGTTAGTTTTTCTGTAGGTTCATTATTTCATTACATAATTAAGAAAACAATGTCTTTTGTTCTTACTACAATAGACAAATAACCGCTGCATAAAAATAGACAAATGACATATGGACCAATAGCAGAAAGCACAAGCTACACAACATAGGAAGCACTTTTATGATTGGATCAATATTTCTTACTTTATAGTAAACTGAACTCCATTGTTTTCAACATGGCCATGCATTAGTCACACAAACGACAAATTTAAAAAACTTCAAACAAAGAAACTTAAAAAACTGCTTCCTATGTTGGGTGCTCCAAACATCTAGCTTCATGCTGCAAAAAGAATTAATATTCTATCTATGATAGCTACTGATATCACGGTAAATGTCTTGCTGGGTGTGCAAAATTAGTATTCTGAGAAAATCAAGAAAACACACAAATGTCACATTTAATTATGAAAAGTCGCAAATGTCTGCACGTACACACTCCCAAAACATTAGTAGGCTCCTGGGGCATAGTCAGTTTGGGTATTAGCACCTCTGTGGCGCTTTTTGAATAAGCATTGCACATTTTCTGCCGATGCACGCTTGTTTTCAGATGCAGCTGATCGGCGCCGGTCTTTTTCGTCCATGCGCTGCATACACTTTTGGCCGGGGTTCATCAAGAGTTCTTGCAAAATGCTTGCCGAGGTTCTCCTGCAGCCAGCATTGAATTTCATCACTGCTTCCGCCACAGCAGCCTCAACGCTGAAGAGTGAGGCGTGCCGCTCCTTCGGTGCGAGAGCCCATATTAGCGAGTGCAGGCTTTCGTTGTTGTTCTGTGTTTTGCCTCGCTGGCAACGTTCAAGCAGCCTCTTGTCAGAGAGCCGTTGGTAAATTGGCAGTAACGCCTTGCTGACTTGAGTCGGTAAATTGTAGTGGTGCTTCGGCACAGGTTGGCCTTTGGCCTTAGCAGCATTTTGCCGGCACCAGGAATCGGGACCTTCTGGACAAAGGCTATGATTTGAGGTGACATCATTTGATGTTACGTGATAGTAGCTTGCCATCACGGCCTTCTCCATGGCGTCAATGTCACCAGTGTGGGACTTCAGAGCCCATCCATAATAAGAACTCAATTTGTTGACCAAATCTCCAGTCAACCTTCCTCTTCCACCAAGTGGCTCTGAGCCAGGCCCCTTGTGCTTTGACAGGGCATTACGAAGTGCTGTCCCCATCCTTTTATGGACATGGTTGATACAATCCTCTTTGTCAACTTCGATGTAGCCATATACTTTGGCCTCCTTTAGGGCCAAGAAAGTACGGCTGTCACCGTCTGACAGCACAGTTGTGTATCTCAGGCTGTGCTTTTCCAGCGATCTGTTGAATAAAATGAGGCCAGCCTCCACCTCCATTTCACCAGCCTTCTTATCCGTATTTTTCTGGCACTCATGGCTGGCCTTCCATTCTTCGTATGACGGGTCACCAACTTTTGGTCCACGCTGACAACCGGCACAAAAGTTGCTCAGCACAACGTAGTCCAGCACAAGTCCGGTAAAAAGTTCAATGACGGCGCCGACACCGATGTGCGAACTGTGCCCGCGAGTCATCCAAGACCCGTCATACGATACAGCAACGTTGCCCGGGTTGCCGAAGTTTAATTGGCTGTAAAGCTGCCGGACCGACTTCGCGCATTCAGTTGTAAGCGTCTCAGCTGCCCGGGTCGCGGCAGGCGTCAACTTAGTTTTGACGTACCGCTGCCACGTTTTCGTATGCAGCCCGCGGTGCGATATATTCATTGCTGCGAAAATATCGTTAAACGCAGTTTGCCGATTGCCGGTGCTCTGCATCGCGCGCGCAGCCAGAATATTAATGGTAAACGGATTCACCTTCTGAGTCCCATTCACGCGCGGCGAGCTCCACGCTGACGCTTTGTCGCCGCATTTCGAGCATGCTCACAAGGCCGTATTCGCGCTCCTTCCGGCTGATTTTCGCGCTACCGCCGCATGTATTACAATTCATATGCTCCAGCGGTGCGTTCACCGATTCCAGGCACACCACGGTGAAAACAGTATTGTCAAGCGGGTCGGCCGCGACATCGCCAGCGGACAAGATCTCCGACTTACGGCTCACTGCTGCGGTTGACGCGAGCTCTTGTAGTTTCTCGTCGGATCTCCTGTCGATTATCTCCAAATCTGCAGGCGTCAGCATAACGGTGTCACGACGGACGCGGCTGGCGTTTTCGTCGCACCTACTCGTTGTCGCACCATCTAGGCCTAACGCTCGGTCGGCTCCATCGGTTCCGTCGCTTGACGCCGTTATTGGCTCGTCCTCAACGACTGGCGACGCGGTGGGGCGTTTTTTGAAGTTGTCGAGCATGGACTTCTTCCTTTTCTTTCCAAACTTGTGTTTAGAGTCAACTTTCGAAGCGGAGGAGGCATCGTCGCGGGTAGTCACACAATGATCGTATCGAACATGGCGTCTCGCACTGCGCGTCTCTAGCGGCTAGCAGACAGCTCGGAGTGGGCCCAACCAATCACGGGGCATTATCTCGTCACGTGCACGCGACAGCGAATGAGAGCGCGCGTTTCATCTATTTTTGCCGCCGGTTTTTGTATTGAACTAGCAAGCCTAACGAAGCGGCAGCGCGCGATATTTGAAGCCGAAACCCCGTTCTTTCAAACGAGACCAAGATGGCCGCCCTCAAGGCACTGGCATGCGAGCGCGGCGTCATTGAATGTGTGTCGTTTTAGCGTCGACACACGCGAAAAATCAGGTGCTCTATCTGTTTTTAAATTGATGGTTTGGCTGAAATAGGACCTTACGAGATTGGAAACTTGGCAGAGAGGGAGAATAATAGATGTAGATTCCAGAAATGCTATATTCCAAAATTCGTTTTTTTGATGATTTTTTGGGTCTAAAGACCCGTGTCCCCCCTTAACTGAGCACGAGCTCGTGGGGTCGAATCCTGGCCGCTGCGGCCACATTTCGATGGAGGCGAAATGCACAAATGGACTGTGCTTTTGTTGTAGTGCATGTTAAAGAACCCCAGGTGGTCAAAATTAGTCCGTAGCCCTCCACTGCGGAGTGCCTCGTAAATCGGAACTGGTTTTGGCAAGTAAAACCCCTGAAAGAAGGGCCCTCCAATGAAAGTGGGCCTCTGATTGGCTGTCGTGCTGAAAAGCGTCTTGCCATTGGTTGCTGCTGTGGCAGCAGGCAAGATGGCAACTGCAGTTGTCTGCTTCGCAAACCACGCTGGCGTCTTCACTTAACATGCAGAATTTGGATTTATGAGAGCTCCTAAGTTTGTGATAGATCGTCGCTTGTTAGATAAATCTAGGACGAAAGCACGCCTTTGGAATACGGAAGCACAAGCTTCCTATGGCAAAAAAATACGGTGATCAGCTGGAGAAGCAAAGGAGCACTTAACTGAACGTGCCGTGCCGCGCTACCTTACACAGTGAATTACGTGCTGCGCTATCTTGCACCGTGGGACTCCAGCAGCGAAACCGACAATCGCCCTATGCCATTGGCACCGATAACGCAGTCGAAGAAAGACGCGCCAACAGAGGCTCTCGCGCGAATCAGCCAAGATCACATAGAGGCGATGCGGGTCGAAGGTTACCATCGCTGGCAACGAGGGTGTAATCAGTTGCTGATGAATTGTGTGACACGTACACGCCGCCTCCGAGCGAGTCCCAACTGTTGAGTTACAGTGTGATAGCCAAAAATTCCCCGGACGAATCGACGCCCTAACATCGCGCCATTCAGACATGTCTCAAGTCTCATTTCGTGTCAGCGGTGATGGCAGTAAGCGCGAGCATGCAGTGTTCGCGACACCCTTTGTGCGGTGTCCGCAAGTGAACCGAAGTTTGATTTGATGAACCAGCCAGGCTATGAAATTTTCAAAGCCCACCAAACGAAGAGGCAAGGGTCAAGATGCCTGACAGCAATGATGCCAAATATTACAGCGCTGGCGGGTTCTAATAAATCTGCACTGCTTGCAAAACCTTGCAGCCCGTTTTCTCAATTTTTCTTTGTCGGCCACCTCGCTCTTGGAAAGCATAACACAATAGCTGAACCGATTTTGATCCAGTTTGTCTTGCTGTGATCCATAAACTGTGCTGTATTTCAAGACGGTCTAGAAATGTTCCTTTATCTTTCCATTATTTTATTACCCTATTTACTCGATTCTAACGCGCCCTCGATTGTAACGCGCACCCGTTTTGCATGACCAAAAGAGGGGGAAAAAATCCTTTACAGTACTGCGCACCTCATGCTTTCATACAGAAATACAACTATCGCTCAAGATTTACTCCCAATACACTAAAGTTGCGATGAGCAAAAAAAGTCCCAGTTACGCCCGTATGGCGAAGCATCGATTGCGACAGCAAATTAGCAGACAGCTATACGAATTAAGGATAGTAGTTTTATCGGCCGTATAGACTTGTAAACATTGGCTGTTTAACTAAATTGGTGGACTAATCACTGGTTGCACACATACTACAGCACATGATCGAAGCTACGGGAGCTCGGCTCCAAGTGCGTAGAAGGCGGCCATATTGAAATGCCGACGGCGATATAGGAGCACAAATTTAGGGTCGTACTCGATTCTAACGTGCAGGCAATTTTTGGACCCTTTTTATCGGAAGAAAAGTGCGCGTAAGATTAGAGTAAATATGGTATTTTGCAGTAAGTACACTCGGCCACAAAATATTGCGGGGGGCGCGAGCGCGTGGCAAAGTGGTCCAGTAACAAAACATGGTATGGAACTGGGAATACTTTGCATGTTTGCCCAAATGACTAATCTACATCAAGACAGTCTTAAATTTTTTTTGGGGTCCTCAATTTTTTACTCAACATACCATGCATGTGACCGTTTCACTGCATAGAGCCATGTACACTTGGCCACAAAATATTGCGGGGGGCGCGAGCGCGTGGCAAAGCGGTCCTCCTCTCCTTCTAGCGGCGCACCCCTGGTGTCGAGACCGACGCTTGCGCATATGCGGCCGCTTTTTGTCGCATCACGAGCGCGGATGCATATCTCCCGGTCGCGAACGCAACAACGCACCGTGGCCAATCTTCGTCCTTTTTTTTTTTACGAACGGGGCATTCTCCCGCAGAAGAGCGTGGCAGAAAAGGCGCTCTATAGAATGATAGGCAAGATGAAAATAAACTTATTTCCGTTATATCAGCCAAGTTTTTTTTTTGCCCGTCGAAGCCGCTACAGTGCCAATCGCAAGAGGGGCACCTCGCGGCGACACTGGGATATCGTCGGCGCGCAAGGAACAAGCGCGGAAACATGCACGCTTGCAGTCACGGAAGGACGCGCATGCGCGCAAGCGTCGGTCTCGACACCAGGGGTGCGCCGCTAGGAGGAGAGGAGAACCGCTTTGCCACGCGCTAGCGCCCCCCGCAATATTTTGTGGCTGAGTGTACATGGCTCTATGCAGTGAAACGTTCACATGCATGGTATGTTGAGTAAAAAATTGAGGAGCCCCCCCAAAATTTAAGACTGTCTTGATGTAGATTAGTCATTTGGGCAAACATGCAAAGTATTCCCAGTTCCGTACCATGTTTTGTTACTCTGCCAGGCTTTCCATTAGCAAGGAACTTGTAAATTTTAGTAGATTCTTATAAAACAAAAACTAATAACGATCCTAATAAAATTTTTGATTTGCCTCTTTATTGCAATGTACAGTGTGTGCGCTTCTGCCGTCACTGCTGACACGAAATGCGGCTTGAGACGTGTCTGACTGGCGCGACGTTGGGGCGTTGATTCGTTCGGGGAATTTTTGGCAAGAAAAATGGGCCACAGTCTAACATGTTGCACAATGATTGCCGGTTTCTTCATTGCAAGTCATCTTCGCTGCAATAGCTCTGTTACGCAGTAAAGCAAATGCCTTGAATTCGGTTTTGGTATAGTGTCCAATTGCATTTCATAGTCAATTTATAGCCCTATTTAAGAAAAAAAGAAAAAGTGCATGTTCAGGTCAATGGAGTCAGCTTTCGTTAATTCGACCCTGAAGGGACTGACGACTTTGATCAAATTAACTGGTGGGTTGAATTATACAAGACGCAGAAAAAGATGCCAAAACACTCCACTGATATATTTGCCCAATTCAGAGCAGAGAACTAATGAAGAAATGTCATTAAGCTCATAAACAAAGTAGAAATGTAATGCACACTGAATTTTTTAGCAAGAAAAAGGTGTACAATAGTGACCAGTTTCCTAAAGTCAGCTTTGCCACACAGTTGTTGCTTTGCTGCAATACATTTGTGTGGTGCTATAGGTGAAGCATAGAAGTGCCACAAAGGCAGCTTTGGTTTTGCATCCGAGTGCACCGCGCAGGCAGTTTTCAGCCTAATTCTAAAAAGAAAGAAGAAAAAAAAGTGCATTAGATTCTGTTAAATACTATCAGACATTGAGCTATGGTTATTGCTTGAAAATCTTCCTGGGGCAGGCCGAAATAGGCATTTTTGATGGGAGCTGATGTGTGTTCAATGCATCCACTATCCCCCTTAGCTTTGCCGAGACGTACGCTGCCAGTGCAGGGGAGCCCTATTGGGGTCAGGTGCGTGTGTGCTCACTAACCGCGTTTGAATTATCCTGTGAAGGCCAATGGTAGAACTGAAGTAAGAATGTGTAGGCCAGGTCGGAGCAGCATCACACGAATTGCAGCCAACGACATCGCAAGAACCGCAGCCAACACACTTTTATTGAGCAACTTTAAAATAGCTTGTCAGTTTTTGCTGAACTTTTTTTTTTAAAGGGTAGGCGCTTCATTTAGCCACCTGACCGCATGAAGATCTCACCTGAAAAGCCAACCAAAACAAGCGCGAGTGAAAGCTGACGCGAGCAGACAATACTAAGAGTTCGAAAATAGTGGTCGGGCGGGTCCGCATGACAAGTTTCCCGCTGGGGCACGCAACATTTTAAATTGGTCCAGGACAGATCCCTCCCATGGCACGCAAAACCTGCATTGCGGCAGCTCTTGTGCGCGTTTGGCCGCTAGTGTCGCCTGCCCTTAACACATTGTTCGCGGGTCGTTGGAATGTAATTTAATCTAGTACACTTGAATGTAAAGCTACGAGTTTTGGAAATGCCACTTTGTAGTCATATCATCCAATTTCAGGGGAAAACGCGATTGTATCAACCGCATGAACATACATACAAGAAAAATGTATCCCACAGAATCGTTTTGGCGCAACAAAACTAAGAGGAAAGAAGGGACAGAATGAGCGCCAACTTGCAAGTTGGCGCTCTTTCTGTCTCCTCTTTCCTCTTATTTTTGTTGAACAGGAACATTTCAAGCATGAACCAACTAACCCAACATCTCATTCTGCTTTCTCCAACTGCGAAAGCTGAGCTTGTCCACATCGAACTGCTGCCCTGAAGCACACTTGCCAATTGTTTTGGCAGCAGCGATCATTTTTATTTTAAAAGTAGCTGAATACTGCTTTCCCGGTCCTGACATCATGCGAAGCGTGGCGGCGTGAAGTCAGCGCGGTTATAATGGTCACTGATAATGGCACAAGAACCTAATAATTCCTGGCAACACCGAATCGAACTGCGAATTTGGGCTGAAAATTGTTGGAATCCTCGTATAGTACTGGGCAGAAATTTCACATCTAATCTGGAAATAAACCTGGGCTATGTGTTTTGACAAAAAATGCCACGAGTGAAAAATGAATGACCAGGGATGTAGTAGAGTTGACATGACAAGCTTTAAGATGGCCATGTCCCCCTTAGGTACCAGTGTGGCATGCTTGTCTTGGAGCTTCAATTCTGAGCCATCTTAATGCCTTCTTTGCAGGTGCACGTGTCCAAGAAGTGGGGCTTCACTAAGTGGGATGCCGAGGAGTACGAAGAGATGCGTGCCGACGGCCGGCTGAAGCCAGACGGCTGCTACTGCCACTACCGCGGTGGCCACGGTCCCCTCAACAACTGGATGAAGATCCAGAGGGAGCTCCGCGGCATCGAATAGGCACTGCCTCTCACGACTTGAGACAATAAACGGCACATCCTTGTCTTGCATTTGAGTCGCGATTTTTGCCATTCACTTCGCAGCGGTTAGCTATGCAGGCTCCCTGAAGTTGAAGCTGTGACTTTCCAAATTTGCAACTTACTTCACCTTGGTGCTTTTATATTTTCCCGTGCACTCGTCCTTGGTTAACCTCCCTACCTTTCCCTTCTCGTTTCTCTCTCTCTCTCTCTCCCGTGCACTGATGAGCACATTGCAAGTGCAGCTCAGATTGCGACCACTGCCGTACACGAGAGACTTTTACTGTTTTGTACATGGCAAGCAAGGCTGCGGGAGCTACGAAAAGTAGTGCGGTAGCAGTAGTCGCTCCATGTGTCCTGCTGTGCGGTCGCAATAATTGAACCGACAACGGCAGGCAACAGCTTAAGCCTCGAGCTTATCAATCATCATCTTGCATGAGCAGCGCACTCTGCTTCTCCAAATAACGATATTTCTCACTACATTGCAAGTGTTTGTGCTTCCAGTAATGTGGCATGCCACGTTTTGGTTGTGAGAGCAAGTGACACGCTGTGGCTGCTGGTTGCAGAAGCATGTCGCTCCATTCGTTTAATAGCAAATAAGTTGAGATCCCTGACGGCTTTCATGTAATGAATACATGTTGCCATATGAAAATGTGAATTTTACATGTGTACCTACATCTTTGTTTTATGTGACTATATTTTGGTCACAAATATGAGCAGGGAGAGGTCTCTTGAGCATCTGCGTTTCCTGCTATGAATGAAATGGAGTAGTGCACATATTGTTGGCCCAGCACATGTGTAGCCTCTTGTAGTCATCAATGCCAGACGGGACGTTCTGGGCCCTTGGCCCCACTAAATATATGCGTAGGATGGGGGTTCGACTTCCATTTGGCTGGTGGCAAGTTTTTTCACCCACTTTCATTTACCTTTATAATTTGTACTCTTCAATTAAACACCTTTCCGTCATATGGTGATTAATGAACGTTCGGCCACCTTTCCCCCTTCACATTCATCACATGATAGTTTCATGATATCACATGCAGTGATACAATTTATGCATGACCCAGGACTGGACTCGAGTGTTATGACCATTCATCGCACCATTTAAAATGCAAAGCATTCATTTCTTGGCGAACATTTGCCATTTTGAGAGTATCTGTTTAGTCGCCTACGTCTTGGTGTTCTCATAGTCGTTTCGTTAACTTGGTAGGTACCAAAATTGGCGTGGTATGACGAGAGATTACGAACATGAATGTCACGACGTGTGTCATGCAGGGCATCAAACAGCCGCCCGAGTCTTGGTGCTCTCATGGGTAAAAAAAAAACCAAAGTGGCCCAAAGTGGCAAAGAATTGATAATGGGTGCAAGTATGGTTATGATAGTAACGATAATAGAATACAAAATGACCATGATTTAGCAAGAAATGACTGACTCGGTGATAAAAGTAACTGAAATGGGTTCGGACATAAGTCATGACATGCGTGTCATGTAGGTCTTGAAACGGCCGCCAACGTCTTGGGGGCTCGCATGGTCGTTTCGTGAACTTGGTAGGCTCCCCCCCCCCGCACACTGCTTCGCATAACCGATTCACACGGCATGGGATCTGCCGGCTTTTCTATATTTCGTTGTCTATCCCTCTCGTTCCCTTCACATTCGTAAGCACATAGAAGCAGGTTAGAACGCATAAGCCTGGGCCACTCCATTTCACGCTTTCGCGCGCCATCTAGCGGTGCGCGTAGACCTTCCAATATTTTGGGGTCTCCGTGATAGCGAACGGTGCGTTCTAACACTGCGAAAGATGTGCCCTCGCTACCCGCGGGCACATCTTTGACAATTTATATGCAATAAAGAAGGAAAAGCATTCGCGGCAGAGCGTTGAGAAGCGTCGGCCTACTGTGCTTGAGGAACGTGTGGGCGTTGGTTCGGATCTGCCCTGCACAGGCGGAATTTTTTTGCTGCACATTTGATAATACATACGAAGTTATCCCCTTCAGACACTAATTATGATCGACTGTTGTTTCATGTGTGAACATAATTTTTTTGAGACTCCACTGAAGGCAAATCAAGGTGGTACAATGACAGCATTTTATGATGAGTCATAAACTAAAATTTGAATCTTGTAAAGTCAGTCATGCTATGTTCCTTCATAAAAAAGGATTGAATCACCCGCTCGAATTACATGCACAAGTTATTTATTGGCCAAAAGCATTTCAAGAAAAAAAAATATTTTGAGGTTGCTACCGATGTGCCCCACGTCAAACGTTATGTCACGTAAAACGCGGAAGTGCCTTGACCAAAGCGGTACTCCTGTAGTGATACATATCACTCAGAAGTAAAATGGAAGTAATATAGGTTAGCAGAATGTTCGATTTACCCTAAGCTTAATGTTTGTGCTCCATTCCTTGCTACCACTGCACAGAAATGGCAAAAATAGGTCGCGTCCACAAATGTGGACACCGTGTCTGAACGGGTTATACAATCGGGGCTAGACTTCTTGCAAGACATAACGACCTGCAGTGAGAAGTGGATATACGTGTGGCACTAAGGCGACCTCCTGAACGCAACATCTGAACACTTAACTAGTACCTAAAGTGCAACATGTTAGTGCACGCACTAGACCACACCTTTAGTTAGCGAGATGGCTGCGACGTGACGTGCAATCACGCACTCGCGAGACACACCTTTAGTAAGCCAGAACTGTGTGGAGCAGCCGTGGCTTTTAATCCCGCACTTCTGATGCAGTCCCACAATTTGTTTCATCACTGTAATCTTCTCGCTAAAGCTTTAGTGAACATTTTGTAAGCAATGTTCGCCAGACTGATTGGGTGGTACGACTTACCGACAGTTTAACAGGATTGCCTGTTTTAGGGATATAAGCGTCTTAAGACGCTTTTTCCCGTATGCTTGCATGATTACGCGGTGCATAGCAATCGCTACATTTTCCTTGAACGCCGTGTAAAAAGCCGATCCTATATGCCATCTGGCCCAGGCGTTTTGGCCATTATGAGTTCATCGATCGCACTCTCTATCACTTGCAATGAAATAGGCGCTTCAATTGTATCAATGACGTCTTGCTCTAACATCGGCATAAGTCCAAGGAATTCACCGTCAAACCCTTCACCAACCCTTGGTTTCCGCCCCAGGAGTTCATGGTAATACTCTACAAAAGGCTGTTGAATTAAATCCGCGTCGCTGGTGACTGCGTTCCCATGTTTGACCTGCTTAATTTTGTTTTACAGCGAAGCTGTTAAGGGCTAGTTCCCCCAGGATCGTGTCCGCGTGTAGAATAAAAAAAAACTATCATCATCGGCATTTCGGCTCCATATACGTGGCGGTTTGGCTCCATGTGTGTGGCGGTTTCTCGCCAGTTGTGCCTTAGCACGTGTCAAAACGGTTGACTAACATGACTGATAGGTTATGACATCAATAACATCACATGCTCGTCAGTTACGTCATGATTAACGATAATAAAATCACGTGTGGAGCATACCCGCATTGGATATGCGGGTATGAGCCAGGGACAAGAAAGAAAGACGGAAGGAAATAAAAAAAGAGAGAAAGAAGGAAGGTAAGAAAGAAATCACGTGTGGCTTATACCCACGTTATGAGCTGCCGATAGCAGGAGCGGGAGAGATCTCAGGATCCTGACGATGTCGTGCAGTGTGCCGCGGCAATGAGCGCTGTGGCTCATACGCTAGTCTATGACGATGGGGCGCACTCCGCACAGCAAACGCACTACTTGGCCATCGCGCCGGGCGAAAACAAGACCCCGGTCTCGCCGGTGTCCTTGCTCTTTGACGAACATGCCGAAGACGCTGAATATAGTCAATGATGATAATATATAAATTCACATATAGCAATATTCACTACAGCAGACCCACCATAGTCACAGCTTCGCTGGCTTCCATTTTCGCAATAGTGGAATGGCTCCGAATTTTTTAGTCTTGTTGCGTATCTTTTTTCACATGAGATCGATATTTTCGTTGGCGTTTCCCAGCCCAGCAATCTCTCGGCGCGTGCACGTACAACGGCTTCCATGCACTTTTCGTTGGCGATTACTCCTAATTGACTTTTTAGCTCTTTAATCTCAGCCATGTGTACTTGCCTGGTTGCGCAGATTCTAAGCTCAAAGCAAAATTGAAGTCACACTGCAGGTCTTCTTTTTCATTTCTTTCATTGTGCCGCAAGATACAACTTCCTTCAATGGCGGTGATTTTTGTTTCCTATTTAATGTGCTCCCATGCTTCTACTGATCTTTCTGGCTCTGTTTGCTGAAGTTTCTAAATTTTTGCCCTTAACATTGGTTTGAAAAACATCATTCTTCTAAAATCTTAACGTTCAGTTTCCAAACATCCCAACTGAAAAGTGACTTTGCATGTTTCCTTTGTTCCGGTTGTGAAGCTGAGCAGACTATGGTCACTGAAAAATACCTGCTTAACTTCATATCGGGTACACAACAGCAACATGTCTATTGATACGTATGCCCCCTATCTAATCTCAATTTTCAATTTCAATTTTCACAAACATTCATGTAGCCAGAAGTGTCTTGGAGCATTGTGACGCATAGGGAGAGCATGTCGCCATCATACAACTACATTTAGAGAAGGCCTATGACCGGATGGTACATGAAATTCTATTCAAAATCTCAGAGCAGGTTAATGTCGGCTCAGTAGTACTAGAAGGTGTTAAGATGGCATATGAAGAGTGTTTCACGAGTCTTGTTGTAAATAAGCGTGCGACAACACCGTTTCAATTAAATGCTGGCATCAATGCAGCAAGGATGCCCGCTGTCTCCATTGCGGTTCGCTATATACTTAGAACCCTTTTGTTTGACGTAGCTGTTTTCTGTACATAGTGGTAGGGCGTCACCAGAACAGTTAACATTGTGAACAAATTTTGTCAGATGTCCGGAAGCGTCATTAATTGGGGCAAATGCATGGGGTTTTGGCACGGGAGCTGGGAAACCAAACCACCTTTGTTTTAAAATATGCAGTGGACAGAGACGCCAGTAAAATACGTACCACAGGATACGTTCTAAGATGCGACTGAGTACTGGAATGAAGAAACTGATAGAGTGCGAGAGAAAACGTTTAGCTGGGCTGGACGTGAACTGTCAATGTTCGCCCGGTCAACGGTGTGCAATTTTTTTTATTGTTTCGAACATTTGTTACGTGCTTCAAGTTTTGGGAATGAAGAGAGTCAATGTGCTGAAGCTGCACAGAGTTTTCGCAGTCTTTGTGTGGGGCTCTAACTTGGAGCGAACAAGCCGGACCAATTCGTTTGGCTCTGTGAGAGAGGGAGGTCTGGGACTAGCCCGTGGGTTCCTTTGACAGGTGGTGTCTAGGTTCCCTTTTCTCCGCGATCAAAGTGACCCCTTTTGCGAACTGTGGTACAAGTAAGCCGAAGTGGAGATTTACTTGATTTTGCTGTGTCGACGAATGATGCAAGATGCACCAGTGTTCGCGGTTTCTTACGGGAGTTTGTTTCAGCTTTTTAGCTTTCGTAAGCTCGTTTTTCTTGGAGTACTTGTCTAGAGTTAACAGAAGAAAGGCTGTACCAAGATGTGATGCTACCATTTCCTTTGTACCGGTCCATATACGTTGCAGGTACAGGAGGTGATGTTCTGAAAAGAGTGAAATAGATGCCAATTCGTTCCTCAGCAAAAACTTTCTTTTTCCAGCTTCACAGCAATACGTACGTTGCCAATTAAGCTCTAGGCTTAAAGAAAAATGCCTTTTTTGTTCCGTGGTCTGTTGACTGTCTTTTGTGCAAAAAGCCTGAGACCATTGAACATATCTTCCTGGAATGCTGGGATGCCATATTCCTGTGGGATATCCTCCAACGAACCTTAAAAAAGGACCTCCCGTTGTCACATCGAGGCAACCGGTTTTTACCTGTCCCAAATTTTAGAAGCATACCCCTGAATATGGTCATGGTGTTATGTACTGACGTCACATGTACATTTCATCGCTTATCACCCACGCAAGCAGCGGTGGCCTTATCACGAGTTTCACTCATGCTATAAAAGGAGTGTGCGTCAATAAACCTACGTTCATTTCACCACAGGGCGTCCGACTGATTTACTACATTGGCGACGAGGCGGACCGGCCCGGCGAGGCCGCCGTTAAAGAAGGCGGGATGGCCGTCGGCAAGATCGGCGAGTATCGTCTTGGCACGGGCGCGTCTTGGGATGAGTACGTCGAGCGGTTGGAAATGTTTTGCGACGCAAACAAGATAACAACGGACGAGCAGAAAAGAGCAGTTCTGCTGAGTTGTTGCGGCGAAGCAGCGTACGGGCTCATCGTAACCCTGGTGAAGCCAGTAAGACCGACCATGGCAAGCTACGACGAAATCAAGACGGCCGTTCGCAAGCACCTGCATCCGAGGCCTTCCGAGCTGCACGCAAGGTTTTTGTTCTACAGGAGAAACCAGGCGGCTGATGAATCGGTGGCAGACTACGTCACGGCTCTGCGGAAGCTAACGGAAGACTGCGGTTTTGGTGACAAGCAACTACCGCTGGACGTCATGATGCGAGATCGTTTCGTGTGCGGCATCAAGAACGAAGCAGTCCAGCAGAGACTTCTTGCCGAGCCCAACCTTACGTTCCAGGTCGCGTACGACATGGCCGTGACAGCTGAGGCTACAGCAAAGCAGCAGCGAGACATACGCAACCAGGGACGAGACGAGACAAAAGACAGCCAGGGCCTAATTCAAGCAACTCGCACGAAGCAAGACACCGCAGCGGAAGAGTCCAGTTGCTATCGCTGCAACGGTAAGCACGCTCCGCATTTATGCAGTTTTAGAAAGGCGGCATGTTTCAAGTGCAAGAAAATCGGACACATTGCGAAAGCCTGTCGTTCGAAAGACGAAGTTAGAAAGTTTAAAAGAAAAACTTCACACGAGCAGAAGAAAAAAGAGAGTAAAAGCAAGGGCGCCTACGAAATGACCGAATTATTTTCCCTCTGCGAGGTGAATGAGCAAGAAGAAAAATTCATGGTTGAAGTACAGATTGAAGGGCAGAATGTACCCATGGAAATTGATTCTGGAGCATCGTGCTCAATTGTGAGTGAAGAAACGTTTCGCTCTATCGAGGGAAAGCAAAGTAAAATACCCCTTCGAGAGTCAAGCACAACGCTCGTAACCTGGTCAAAAGAGGCGTTGCCTGTAGTTGGTCGCGCAAGTGTTGTGGTGGAATTCAAGGGTCGGACGGCAAAGCTGCCTTTGTTGGTAGTGAAGAGAAGCGGTAACAGTTTGCTTGGGCGGAACTGGTTTAGGCCGTTGGGCATTGGGCTGCATGGAATTCAGCAACTGAATGTTGAAGACGTCACTTCACGATTTTCTGAGGTGTTTCGCAGTGACCTTCCTGGCTTCAATGGACCACCAGTGCACATCGAACTGAAAGACGACGCCAAACCAACGTTCCTCAAAAGTCGTACAGTTCCACTAGCACTGAAAGACGATGTGGCCAAGGAAGTGGACCGCTTGGTGCAACAAGGAGTCTGGGAACCAGTCGAGTACTCCAACTGGGCAACTCCGCTCGTGGTGGTAAGGAAAAAAGACGGAACCTTGCGTCTCTGCGGGGATTACCGTAGCACGGTAAACAAGGCAGTTAAAACCAGCGGGTATCCTTTGCCTACTGCCGCGGAAATATTGTCGACTCTCGGGTCAAGCAAGATATTTACTAAGCTCGACCTAGCTCAAGCTTATCAACAGCTTATTCTGGATGAGGTGTCGGCCGAAGTGCTCACACTTAACACTATCAAGGGGCTACACAAGGTCAGGCGGCTACCGTTTGGAATTTCTGTCGCGCCATGGGTGTTTCAACGAGTCATCGACACGTTGTTGGCAGGCATTCCTGGCGTTAAAGCTTATCTTGATGATATCCTGATTTTCGGGCGTAACGCAGCAGAACACGCAGAAAGACTGGAGGCTGTGCTGTCGCGTTTGCAAAGAGCGCAGTTGAGAGTTAACAAGGAGAAGTGTGAATTCAACCAGACGAGCATTGAATTCTTGGGACATCGAATTGATAATACAGGGATCCACCCGAGCCAAAGCAAGACTGACGCCATCCAGCAAGCGCCAACGCCCACTAGCAAGAAGCAGCTGCAAGCCTTTTTGGGGCTACTGAACTTCTATAGCAGTTTCCTCAAGGGCAGGACTGGAGCGGCGGAACCTCTATACTGGCTCCTAGACCACGACCACGAATGGGAATGGAAAGGTGAGCACCAACGTGCTTTCGAGAAGCTGAAGAAGCTACTTAGCTCCGATGCCGTACTTGTTTCTTATGACCCCGAGCGTCCCTTGATGCTGTGCTGTGACGCATCCCCTGTAGGGGTGGGGGCGGTGCTGGCCCATAAAGCAGCTGACGGGAGGGAGCAACCCATAGCTTATGCTTCACGAACTCTAGGCGCAAGTGAGCGTAACTACGCCCAAATTGACAAGGAGGGTCTAGCAGTCGTCTTCGGGGTAAAAAAATTTCATCAGTACCTGGCTGGGCGAGAATTCACGGTGATAACAGATCACAAACCGCTTTTGGGTTTATTAAACACGGACAAGCGAGTGCCGGAAGTACTGTCACCCAGAATGCTGCGCTGGATTTTGTTGTCTGCGTATAACTATCGCATCCAGTACAGGCGAGGTGAGGACAACTCCAACGCTGATGCACTCAGTCGACTGCCAGCCCCCGGGGACGAGGACGAACCACAACCACCTGGAGACGTGCTTCTACTGGAAGCTGTCGAGTGTGCACCGTTACAGGCACCGGACATCGTCAAGCTGATCAAAAAAGACAGCGTCTTGACCAGGGTGAAGGACTGGATCCTGAGTGGTTGGCCTTCGACACAACTAGACAGCACGTTTACACCATACGAGGTGAGGAAGACAGAGTTGTCGTTGCACCGGGATTGCATACTCTGGGGGAATCGTGTGATAATTCCCGAAGCCGCAAGAGAGCGAGTGCTCCAACTACTGCATGCAAATCACCCGGGGATGAGCGCTATGAAAGCAGCAGCTAGAGGGCTCATGTGGTGGCCAAAAATGGACCACCAGATTGAAGAGTACGTACGGTACTGCCAGACATGTCAGAGCAACCGACAAAGTGACCCCAAGGCTCCCGTTCACTTTTGGGTCAAACCAGACCAACCTTGGAGTCGTCTACACATGGATTTCGCGGGCCCAGTCAAAGGAGATGTATTCCTTGTCGTGGTAGATGCGTACAGCAACTGGGCGGAGGTTGAAATCATGTCATCAATGAAAGCTGCGGCCGTCGTGACAAGCTTAAGGAAAATGTTTGCGACACATGGTGTGCCAGACGTTATCGTTTCGGATAATGGAACGGCCTTCACAAGCGCTGAGTTGCAAACTTTTTTGAAGTGTAATGGTGTGCGTACTGTTTTTACTGCACCTTATCATCCCGCCAGTAATGGCAGAGCCGAGAGGATGGTAAGAGAAGTGAAAGAAGCTTTAAAAAAGCAACGGGAAGGAACAACACAGTGCAAGATTTCGCGATTCCTGTTTAAACAGCACACGACGCCACATTCTGTCACAGGGAAATCGCCAGCAGAAATGATGATGGGGCGAAGGTTGAGAACTGCGCTGGATCGTCTTCATCCGGACCGACAACATGCACCTGAGGTTCAACACCCAGTTACCAAGAGGTACTGTGTCGGTGACACTGTCTACTCTAAAAGCTTCACTCCAGGTCCCAGGTGGAAGGCGGCCAGAGTGGTGGCGGTCAGAGGCCCGGTGTCGTACACGGTCCAACTGGATAACGGCGAGCGCCATCACCGACATCGGAACCAACTGAGAAGCGCCTGGACGAGGTCCAAATCAGACAAAGGTACCGGGGAGGGCTGCCATGCCGAGTTGTTTCCCACGGCAACACGACCCCAGCCGCAGCCGACGGCCCCAGAAGCAACCACAAGGGCGAGCCCGAGTCAACCTGTTCAAGAGCCAAGCGCAAGACGCCCACAGCAGCAGCTGACAAACCCAGAGGCACCAGAGGCAAGCCCAGAGCATACCAACCAAGATTCGATCGCGCCTCGAAGGTCAACGCGCGTTCGACGGCCTGTCCTATGTTATGGCATTAATGAATAGCCCAACGTAGCTTTGTATTCTTTGTATAACTAATCTTAGAAGGAAGGAGTGTTATGTACTGACGTCACATGTACATTTCATCGCTTATCACCCACGCAAGCAGCGGTGGCCTTATCACGAGTTTCACTCATGCTATAAAAGGAGTGTGCGTCAATAAACCTACGTTCATTTCACCACTGGGCGTCCGACTGATTTACTACACATGGCATCCCGGAGCACCGGGTTTGATTCCCACCCAGATTGAAATATCCGAAATTTTCTTTTAATAGCCACTAATTTATTTTGTTTACAGGGAAATGTGACGTCAGTCCGATCCGTTTTTGCGGCGTCGGCTATTTTTCGTCACGGCGCAGTTTCGCCAAGGGCACCGCCAACATAGACACCTAAGTTTCCTAGGTATACTTGATTGTGGCGCGAAATACATTTTGTGAAAAGGGGACTGGAGAACGAAGACAGTGAAGTGCCAATGAAGACAGTGGAGTGCCAGTGAAGACACGTAAGGCTTTCGCCTTAAAATGCTAATCGCATTTAAAACCTTCGCAGATGTGTGCCATTCTGAGCAACTGATACATCAAAGACTCGAGTTCTCGCACCCTTCGTCAGGTGGCGGAACCCGTCGGGAGGGTCTGTATGCTGGCTGTTTCTCATTCTTAAAAAAAATCAGGTGCTTAACTGTGCCGAGTGTTAAGCTGAATGACTTAGACTCCAATATGCGATATTTCTGTGAATTTTGAGCAAGAGCAACGCCTTGGTAAGCGCAAAATCTTTTTCTGAACATTTTAAGCGAAATGTGCACATTCCTGTACTCATTTGAAAATGCTAATCCAAGCCATAGACGGTCTAGAAGGGTGCAGGACTCGCCAGACTGTGAGCGTTCAAAGTACCTGAGACAGTTGAGCACATATACTTGTTATTTGACCCCCAGTATGACTGTGAACGACTGGCATTGATCTCTTCGTTAGCGCCAACAAGAGACGGTTCAGTGAATGTGTTTTTCTGGGTCCTAGGCCGGACGACACGAGCCATCTATCTATCTAGCCGCCTACGACTTTGTGCTCTCATGGTCGTTTCGTTAACTTGGTATATACTAAAATTGGCATACTATGACATGAGTGTGTGACGAACATAGGTGATAGGTCATGACATAAATCTCATGATATGCGTGTCATGTAGGTCATGACAATAATGCAGCGAAAAATATTACCACTCAAATACCACTGAAATGGGTTCCGACGTGGGTACTAAGTGAAGGAAACACTAAAGGATGCTGGTAGAAGTCATAGTCATGAGCATGACTCAGCAAAAATGACAATCGCGAAAAAAAATTAACACTCAGAAACCACTAGAATGGGTTCAGACGTCGGCAGTAAGTGAAGGAAACACTAAAATATTGTGGTAGAAGTCATAGTCATGACCATGACTCAGCAAAAATTAGAATGACTCAGCGAAAAAAAGATTAACACTCAAAAACCACTGGAATGGGTTCGGACGTGGGCACTAAGTGAAGGAAACACTAAAGGATGATGATAGAAGTCATAATCAAGGGTATGACTCAGCAAAAATGACAATGACTCAGTGAAAAAGATTAATACTCAAAAACACCGAAATGGGTTCGGATGTGGGCACTAAGTGAAGAAAACACTAAAGGATTGTACTAGAAGTCATAGTCATGACCTTAACTCAGCAAAAATGAGAATGACTAAGCGAAAAAAGAATAACATTCAAAAAGCAATACAATGGGTTCGTATGTGGTACTAAGTGAAGGAAAAGGCTAAAGGTTGATGGTCGAAGTCATGAGCATGACTAAGGCTTTCGCCTTATGATTTCTTAGGTGTAGCTAAAGGGTCTCCTGAGTACTCATGACATGAGAGTCATGACATGCGTATCATGTAGGTCATGAAAGAGCCGCCTACGTCTTGGTGCTCTCATGGCCGTTTTGTTAACATGGCTAGGCTATCCGCACACTGCTTCGCATAACATGGATTCCCACATAGCGTGGGATCTGCCGGCTTTTTTCTCCTATTCTGCTCTCTGTACCTCCTCTCCCTGAATAAAGGTTCACTTCACATAGATTTCAGCATTGGTGTTGGATCTGCATAATTATTTTCTAACTACGTGTGGTCTGAAAAATAATACGTTATCTTTAAGTCAAGCTTAGCAGCAGCGTTCAGTTCTTGCACAAACGTTTTTGCTTTGTTCCTGTAAGCATTCATTGGTAAGACAAATGAAAAATGAACTTGTACCGGCTTGAACAGTTATTTTTACGCTCCGGGACGAAAACAGAAAGGAAAGCAAATGCAGCCAGTTCCACGAAGTGAAATCTGTCGAAACAGCGGAGCTGTGGTCGTTCTCTTTCTGCGATTAATTGACACGTATGCTTCTTTTTTTCGCTTTTTTTCGATTAGCCAAGATTTCTTAACTATATCCATGTTGAAGTCCTCAACGAGGATGAATGGAGTGCTTCTATAGCACTCCGATTCAAACCAAGCTAATGAATCAACTATGAACTCTTTTGCGGTTTTTACCGCTATACCGAGAGCCAAGCGGACTCCCATCGGCGTCCATCGTGCGAAGAGCGCGCGGGACAAACACTTGCTATTATACCCCGGCGCCTCTCCTCCTCCTCCCTGGCGCACGCTCCGATTGGTCGGCTGCTCTCTATACAAAGGCTGTAAAAGGTTTTCGACGAGATTTTCTAATCTATCGAAATTTATCTACAAAGGCTGTAATAAACTTCCACAGAATCAACATATATCACGCGTCACTCAAAACATTGCTTCGCACTTGGAATAAATATAAACACCGTGCCCCACATAGTTTACCGAGTACATTGGGGGGGGGGGGGGGGGGGGCAACTAAAAGCCGTGTATAAAGCATAGAATATTGGAGAAAGCGAGTATTCAGTAACTGTTTTTCGAGCACATAAGCAACCTACACAGTTCAAATTTTCGGTACACGTCACCAAAAGGTGGCCTTCATTTATTCAACATATGAAATATCTGCTCTTCTTGCTCCTGCCAGGTCTTCCAGTGTAGGTCTTATTTGAAACGGCCTGAAAATGAAATCGATAGAAACATAAGTGACACAGGCCTTTAGAAAAAATTCAGTTCAGTGTTATATTGGTATTGAAATGGCTCTCCGCATTCGACCAAGGTAATTTTCACGAAGATGTATACGGTAAGTCGTGATTACACAATGAAATTTGGCAGTTAGACCTGTAAGTGGTTTGGTTAAATTTTGATGGTGATAATATATTTAGACTGCAGCGCTAAGTAGACTGTCTTTGGACGGAGTTTCAATAGTTCCAGCATTTCATAATCTAACGGCTCACATGCAGTAAGGCACAACAATCGTTGGGCGCGGTTGATTATAATACTTTATCCGGAGCTCTCCTCTCGCCCGTTGGTTAAATATAGCAAGCCGATTGTTTTTTTTTGTGAAATATGGTTAGGCGGTCCCAAAAAATGGGGCATGATGCAAGTAGCGTAAGCGGAAATTTGTTACGGCGGGAACTTCCAGCGCCAGGATTTCTGCGCAATGCAAGCGTGTATGGCGAATCCCACGCGTAGCCCGCTACAGTGCGTCACGAGCAGGCACAAAAGACAATCCTCGATGTCCAAGCAGGGGATACGTAGTAAAGAAAAGCATTACTTAGGTTGTCCCTCTTTTCAGAAAGAAAATGTTGCTTCAGCTGTAGTTTTGTTGGCCTTTCAGCGTGTAGCCGAAAGTTCCCGCTTTCAAAAGTGGGGGGGGGGGGGGACATGCATGTCATTTGCCCCCCCCCCCCCCCTGCACCCCGCCCCCCTTGGTAGATACGCCTACGTCCCTCGCCTCAGATCAGTTTCGGCAAACAGATGGGAAGGCCATGCGTGGAGCGCTCTCCAAAGGAGCAAGCTGCGTTTACGCCGGCGTGAACTCGCTCGGGAAATGGCTCGTCGTCGACTTGCCGATTCTATCGTGAGGGCTTCCCTAGCCGGAGCTCGCCGTCAGCGAAGAGCCGACGATCCCAAGGCGAGGGCTTCCGAAGCCGAGGCCCGCCGTCAGCGACGATCAGAAAATCCCGAGGCGACGGCTTCCGAACGTTACCCTGAAGAAGGTCAGATACACATACGACAAACTTCGCTTACCCCCATGTTCTCGACAGGGGAAGGGCTGGTGATATTTTTTTCTTGTCGGGTACTGCTCACGACCCACGGACCTCTGGCCTTCAAGAGAGCACAAGCAACCCTGTACCAGTGCCAGAAGATGACAAAGATGACAATCAAGTGTACAGTGCTCTCTATCTGCCTTCTGAGCATTGCTTTTGGGAATGACAACTAAAACTTCAGCGTACTATAAGTTACAGCTTGAGTGATATTGTCAACAGACATTAGAAAGAAATCGGAACCAATATTTTTTTGTAACTTGTTTGCGTAGTAACTATCGTATGTGTAATGCGGTCCTGTACAAAGGGTTGGGGGCCAGAGACCGCATTTTCTTAACTTTTGACTGCTTGCCCGGATGATCTCGTTTTGTTCCCGCAACGATGCCCCGATGTTCTCGTTTGAGTGCCCGGATAACGGCTGTGGCTTTTGGCTCAATGTCACTTGAAGGTCACCGACAACGGGAGCTAAATACATGTCATGCTTAAAATATGATGATGTCAGTTTTGCTGCTCGCATGAGTCACATTAGCACCTAAAGGCGAGTAACTGCAGAACACAAGGCAAATGTCATCGTCACACATCGAAACAAACTGTCTTTGATGAAGCAAAGTTCCTAGCAAAAGTTTATGCTTTGGTTATACTAAAGGTTGTGCTGGCTTCAATTCTGAAATTACAAGATGCTGCCTGAAATAATTAAAAAGTTATGTAGACAAAATTTGGTATATAAAATCAGGTCGGTGATGATCGCACGAATTTCACTGTCTGCCAATGTCTTCAAGGTTCGTCAAAGAAAATTATTATTCTGCCTCGGATCCCACTATACGTTATGATAATCTGAGAGAGTCGACGGGGAACCAATCTATGCATTTAACTAGGCGACGAAATCTTAGTTTCCTTTTGTCGTATTTTTTTGTAACAGCGTTCCACAGAGAAAAGGTCAGTACAATGTCTACGTTCAGATATTTGGGATGCTTAGACAAATGATAATGACGCATTCGAATCAAATGTCAGTGTCTGCGTCAACAACCCTATGCGCACTGGCACGGGTACAGAGTGAGCGCACTTCGAAAGCCTCTTGCAAGAATTTATAAGAGATCAACTGTAACAGTGCTGAATAACAAAATTAGGCGTACAAGACAACCATTTTCATTATGCATTTATAATAAATATACACGAGATGTGTCCTAAAAGTCCGTGCAGTGAGTCAAAAAACAAATGTAAGAAGGTGTGGTGGTGCTGCTCTCTCACATTTCCCTCTCGAAAAAGTTTTTTTTCCCAGTACGAGTCGGCAATGCTGTATGAGACTGCCGAGTTTTTTGTGAGCAAATATTTTGAAACCTATTTTTCTAATTTATTGTGAAGATAGAGCTTGACCAACACACAAAACATATGATGAATATGAAGTTTTTTTGTGACATTGGGTAAAAATTATGCAGAAGTTATACAAATTGTACATGCTAATTGAAATAATGTCTTAGTGGTAAGAACTTTCTTCAAGTGGATTCAGCGTTATTGTGAAAATCGAGAAGACCCCAAGAACCGTGCAAGACCAGGAAGGCCGTACAACTAGTGCCAAGATGAAAACATCGCTCGCGAGCGCTCTCTCGTTCTGAGTGACGGTCGAACGTTTTGTTAGGATGACATTTTAAACAGTATGTTTGAGAAAGGCGCCGATTCACAGTATTTTAAGGCAAATTTCAGGAAATGAGTGAGATTTGCGACAAGATGCTACCTAAGGGCTCACTTTTCAGCAAGAGTTCCGAAGAAAAGGATGCTGCAGTGATTACACAACTTCAGACGAATACAGTGAATTCTCGCAATGGGTTATCTCTGGCGAGGAAGCTGATTTACGATTGCGACATCTAGCTGAAGCCGCAAAGTGGCAGGGAAAAAAAAAAGAGTGCGGATTTAGCGGTGAATGTGCGAACAATTCGTCCGTACTACGTCACACCTCTGTGATGTCCCGGATTCATGATTTGAACTTCGTTCACGACATTGCAAAGTGTTGTTCAGGAGCTCACTCGACACATGTCCTTCCTCTTGGAACTCACGGTGGTCCGTAGTAGACCACCGTCAGTTGCATTATGTTTCTCGCTCTCACTATATATATATATATATATATATATATATATATATATATACATGGTGAGGACAACGCCTCCACCTCCGTGACGCATTGCAGACATCCACGTGTGGCGCTCTGTCCATGCATCTGTTAGTTCCTCGTTTAAGAAACGTGTTCTATTTCTTTATTTTTATTTTTATATTTCCCCCCCTTACACTTTGTTTGGAGCCACATGTCCTTTCCACGTGACTTTCCGACACCTTGAGAACGAACATCTTGTGTATTCTCATGCACCCCGATGAAGGCCGGTCCACCGGCCGAAACGTCAGTAAAATAATAGTATTTTTGTTGTTGTTAAACGTGTGAGCATTCATATTATAAGATATATACACCTCTACCACGTCACCAGCTTCCTACACAGACTTTTTTCCCCTTTGACGCTCCTAATAATAGCGCAATAAGATTGCAATCAACCGAGGCCAAAATCTGAGCGGAAGTGCAAAGCGGGAATTCAAGTGATGTTGATCGTGTTTTTTCGTGGTGATGTAATTGTGCACCACAAGTTCCTACGTTAAAGTCAATCTGTCGATGGAGCTTTCTGCGTGGAGGGCTTGAAGCGTCTGAAATAGTGTGTGCATCGCGCGCGGCTAATCTTTTCTACAGGGGTGCGTTGGATTATGGCCCACGACATTGGCACTGCGCACTCTGCATTGATAGTATATGAGTTTCTAGCAAGAAGTTGAATCCCTGTTCTCGAAAACCCTGCATATTTTGTGGATTGTGCCCCCTACAACTTCTCAGTTCCCGAAATATAAACTGGCGCTCTGGGAGCGACATTTTGGTTATGTCACAATACTTCGAAAAGGAACAACTCTTTGAAGTGTTTAAGAGAAAAGAATCTCCAAGGCTGCTTCCAGCAAGTTAAGCTGAAGCGGAACTAATGTATTGTCCCTAGTGGAGAAAACTATGTGCATTAGATGCACTGCGGGAAACAGTGTACACGAAGTTCTCATAAGCTAGCAAGACAAAATGGATGGTTACAGCAACAGAGGGGCTGCAGATTTAGTAACGAACGCGTTATTCAGCCACTGTGGCGGACCTTGCAGAGCAAGTGGCAGATTTATTCAGCATTAAAACATGTTGAATCACAAGGCACAACTTCCTCGACCTTTTCGAAACGCACCACAGCTCCGCCGTGCGATGACAGACCCGCAACGAAGATAGGCGCGCTCACTTTTCATTAATAAAATGTCGCCATGCAAAGTGGCTAGCGCGCCAAGCGTATCAAAGCGCTGGCTTGCACGAGGAAAATTGGTAAGGCTGTTTTATTCCGCCTTTGTAAGCATGCGTCAAAGAACAATTGCTGGTTCTCCCATAATCGAGAGTAGATGTAACCATGAAATGGCTACCGGCAAAGGAGATTGGTTGGAGATGATACTAGAGCCACGAAATTAAAATGGGTGTGGTGCATGTTCGCAACGGCACACCCCACCACACCGCAGCACGCCATTCTGTGCACTGGTCCATATGGACGCTGCAAAGCTAGAAGAAGAAAACCGGCTGAAGGCGGAACGACCGGCAGCGAAAACGCCAGGGAGACAGAGCGCACAGCCCAGCTAGAGTTACTATCTATGGCTCCCGCAGCATATACAGTAACTCTATGCCCAGCTAGTGTACTTAGATTTAGGTGCACGTTAAAGAACCCCAGGTGGTCCAAATTTCCGGAGTCGCCCACTACGGCGTGCCTCATAATCAGATCGTGGTTTTGGCACGTAAAACCCCATAATTTAATTTTTTAGAAGAAAAGCGCCTGAAGGAGGCGTGACGCAAAACCTGCGCCGCGGGAGTTACAGACCGCTGGCGTTCAAAAGATGACTCTTAAGTGTGTGTTGCCCTGTATTGGCCTTTTGAACGTCGCTATTAGAAATGACAAATAAAGCTTCAGCGTACTAGAAGTTACAGCTTGAGTGACACTGCCAACAAACATTAGGCAGAACTCGTGTAACTTGTTTGGGCAGTAACCAGCCTATGTAATGCGTTCCTGTTCACAGGGTTGGCGGCCAGAGACCGCATTTTATTAACTTTTGACTGGTTCCCTGGATGATCTCTTTTTGTTCTCGCAACGATGCCCGGATGTTCTCGTTTGAGTGCCTGGATAACGGCTCTGGCGTTTGGCTCAATGCCACTTGAAGGTCGCCGACAACGGGGGCTAAAATCATTTCATGCTGAAAAACAAAGGACTGAATGTCATCACTATTAGCGCTTTGGCCTGTGTAGGGGGCTTGAGGAATTCAGGTGTGGGAATGGGTGAAAAGTTAGAGGTAATCGTATGATGGTCAGTCAATTGTCTGCCTGAGCCTGACAGTCTAAACAGCAAACCATGCAGATTCGGCAGCGAAGGCCAGAGGTGAGTTGTACACGGCACGCTTATCGAGTTCGTCGGCTGGTTGGATCCAGCCTCGTAGTTCGGAATCGTCGTCCGGCCTAGGCATTTGCGGTATGCCTCTTTATGAGCCCGACATTTTCAGAAGAGGTGTTTGGCCGTAGGATGGCATGGTGGGCGGTAGTCTGGGTACTGATGGTCGAACTGCATTGGTCTATCCTCATCTTCGGTGTCGGTAGCTCTTCTTCCCTTGGTAATATAGGACATCCAGTGGTCAATGACATCAGGGTTTAGGGCAAAACCCCACTGTAGGTCGTGAAGCACCTGTCTGGCTCTTGGTAATTCAGATGGTAGCGGGTAATCATTGACGCGTACTAGTGCCTTGCGTTCTCGGGCAAGCTTCCGCATTGTTCGGCCTGGGCCATATGTCTGTACTAGAGCACTGCACGGGCTCGGGCTTACCCGAAAGCCCAGGCCCGGCCCGGCCCGTGGGCCAGGCCGGGCCGCGTAGAACAGTTTTTTCACGGGCTCGGGCCGGGCTCGGGCACGGCGTGTGCTTTTTGACCCGGGCCCGGGCCGGGCTCGGGTTTTTTGACGCGGGCCCGGGCCGGGCTCGGGCTTTCTGGTGGTGTGCATGTAACGTGCAGCGAGTTATTCTCGGGCGTCTCAACTCTGAAAAACATTATTTTTCGGTCTCGGGCCGGGTTTGGGCCGGTTTCGAGTCGGGCTCGGGCCGGGTTCGGGCCTAAGGCAAAGGGGTGGCGGGCCGGGCCGGTAACGTAGATTATTTCTGGGCCCGGGCCGGGCCCGGGTCTTGCCATAAAGGTTTTGATCGGGCTCGGGCGGGCCGCCCAACGTAAAAATGGGCCCGTGCAGTGCTCTAGTCTGTACTTGCTGCTACAAAGGCGTTCCGTTTGTTCTCACGGGCGACGAGTGGCAAGGGGGCGGAGGCTACGCGGTGGTGCGGATTGTAGTGCTGTCACACACCGCCACCTCGTGTGCCCTCTCATTTTGCTCGATGCCCGCGTATACGGGTACCCACCGTATTTGTATCTGGACATGTCGATCGCCCGCTTTGGTTCGCTTGTATGTGGCGCATTGTTTCTTGATTCGATGAACCAAGCTGTTTAACTAGGCCAGAACTTGGTATTCGACAGCATCCCAAGAGGTCGCCATCGCACTTGCAGCAACGGCAGGCTTCACCACAATTCTGAGCGACTCCAAGGCCGCTATTAGCAACTTCACTCGTGGCATCGTAGCTCCTACAACGCTACGGCTACTTCACCCCCTTCTATCTTCTCGTTCTCGCTTTCCCCCTATGTATGGAAGCGGGGAGGACGATGACGACGCAGAGGTTTTCACTTGCTCCATAGAACTTGTATGGGTCCCGGCACATTCGGGGAACCCGGGGAACGAGGCTGTCCACCAACATGCGCGAATGAATGAATGAATAAACGTGGCTGGCAGGCACGACCTCTAATAATTTCTCTACTAAAGCGCAAGCAAAAGTACTAAATTGTCTACTAAAAGTACGCAAATATAAGCAATATCGAGACGCTATTGCTTTTGTTGGCTTACATGCGTGTGCCCATAGCCTTGCCGGTGGCAAAGAATGCTTAGGCTTTCGTAGACAAATATCGGATTTTCTCGCCCCATCCAGCCCCTTCAAAGCGATCGTACCAATTGAGCCGGAACGCTGGGTAAAAGCGTGCTTCGAGAGAGCACTGCAGGCTCAAGGGAACACCAGCTGTCGTAGTAGCGTCGGAGGTGTTGCGTGAGGGGAGTTCAATGTCTCTGTTCAAATGTCTCTGGTACACGTCAAGGACGGCGGTTAACAGAATAAACAGAAGTAACCGTTTTCTGTATGCATGTTTTTGCCGGTAATGTCTCACTGTAAAATTTATAAAAGAATGGTTGCAGCAAAGGGATAGACACATTTTTCGAACTGGCTTTATTACATTGTGGCCTGGTTGGTGAATGTATAGTGACCAGTAAAAGGGAGGCGGAGAAAGCATTGGTAATAAATTTTTGTATGATGTTTTGCACGAGAAAGAGTGAAGGCGCTTAGTGAAAAGCCGAAGTGTCAACAAACAAACCCCGAAATTACCTTCATGCACGAACCTGCACTAGCACGAAGGTGAAGCATAATTGGGAGGAACAGCTAACTTAACAAAGTAACAACAAGTGTAACTTGTATGAATGAACGGGTTGTGGAGTGCGAAGTATCGCGAAAAAATAACAAGCTAAACAGAATTTGCCGCACAAAGAACTGCACTAAGCCTAGACTGTTCACATTAGCTGGCCTAAACGTCGTAGGAAAGCATACGAAAGGTGTAAAACATTCGATGAAATGGTTGTACTTAAAGCCTCGCCCACTGAATAACATGCAATACGTGCCAAGTTTTCGTTGCGGAAAACTTATTGGAGGCGTTTCTGCTCTTCAAAAAATACTAAGGCATTGTGAAACAAACGTCTGAGTGTAACTTTTAAGGGCCAAAAGTCGTTCTTTTCACTAGTGTACCTTTAATCTATGTGCATACAGCGTCGCGCCAAGATATTTTGGCGGAACATGAGTCCAGCTAATGCTTGGAAACTGCGCAGGCATCTACCACAATGAGGCGAACCAGGAGCCTAAACTTTTTGTGGGGTTCATTTGTGTTCTTGATACAATGCCAAATTTCGTTATTGCAGATTTGCCCTCTCGAACAGTGGGCGTGTCCGTGCAGAATAACCCTACATCAGGCGGCACACCGACGGGGGGGGGGGGGGGGGGAGCCCGAGTGTTGTAACCCCCCCCCCCCCCCCCCCCCGAGGCCAAGTTAACCCACCCCGCACGCGTCCAGCCCCGCTAGTCCAACGTGTAGCTTCAGTGCTCTGTTCACATTAGCATTATAATTCAGGAGGTGGCTTGAAGTCGAATTTTCCTGATTTCACACTCTATTGAATTGAATCTATTGAATTTTCCTGAAACACTCTATGACTGTCTTGTATTTATTCATTCACTCTTAAATGACTCGGAGTAAAGCGTTGAAGAAATAAACATCGTCGTCATCCTTGGTGTCATTATATTAGTATAATCATGAGGCATTTTATTTGGTGGTGGATTTCTCTTGCTAAAGAAAGGACATTGCATATTATGCAAAGTGCTTGCTCCCCCCCCCCCCCCACCAGCACCACGAAAATGCAACCCCCATCTGGCAGAGATCCTGGCTGCGCTACTTCCCTAAATCATCTACATATGGTAACACCTTTGCTCGTTACCGAATATGTTGTAGCCATGAATGCAATTCGAATGAGTTACATTTAAGCATAGGTCGGCAGTGTGGGAGAACACTCACTCACACTCACTCACCATAATTTTTTTCAGGCCCCGCACTCACCCACGTTCACACTCACCTTCACTCACACTCACAGCACTCACGCGCACTCACTTCCACTCACACTCACTGGCGCTCACTCGCACTCACCTCCACTCACTCTCACAGACACGCATTCGCACTTATCTCCACTCACACTCACAGGCACTCACTTGCACTCGCACTCACCTGCACTCACACTCACTGGAACTCTCTCGCACTCACCTGCACTCACACTCACTGGCACTCATTCGCACTCGCACTCACCTGCACTCACACTCACTGGTACTCACTCGCACTCGCACTCACCTGCACTCATTCGCACTCGCACTCTGCTGCACTCACACTCACTGGCACTCACTCGCACTCACCTGCACTCACAATCACTGGTACTCACTCGCACTCGCACTCACCTGCACTCACTTACTGGCACTCACTCGCACTCGCACTCACCTGCACTCACACTCACTGGCACTCACTCGCACTCGCACTCACCTGCACTCACACTCACTGGCACTCATTCGCACTCGCACTCTCCTGCACTCACACTCACTGGCGCTCACTCGCACTCACCTACACTCACACTAACAGACACTCACTCGCACTTGCACTTATCTCCACGCACACTCACAGGCACTCACTCGCACTCGCACTCACACTCACTGGTACTCACTCGCACTCGCACTCACCTGCACTCACACTCACTGGCACTCACTCGCACTCGCACTCACCGGCACTCACAATCACTGGTACTCACTTGCACTCGCACTCACCTGCACTCACACTCACTGGCACTCACTCGCACTCACCTGCACTCACACTCACTGGTACTCACTCGCACTCACCTGCACTCACACTCACTGGCACTCACTCGCACTCGCACTCACCGGCACTCACACTCACTGGCACTCATTCGCACTCGCACTCTCCTGCACTCACACTCACTGGCACTCACTCGCACGCGCACTCACCTGCACTCACAATCACTGGTACTCACTTGCACTCGCACTCACCTGCACTCACACTCACTGGCACTCACTCGCACTCGCACTCACCTGCACTCACTTACTGGCACTCACTCGCACTCACCTGCACTCACAATCACTGGTACTCACTCGCACTCACCTGCACTCACACTCACTGGCACTAATTCGCACTAACCTGCACTCACACTCACTGGCACTCATTTGCACTCGCACTCTCCAGCACTCACACTCACTGGCACTCACTCGCACTCACCTGCACTCACAATCACTGGTACTCACTTGCACTCGCACTCACCTGCACTCACACTCACTGGCACTCACTCACACTCGCACTCACCTGCACTCACAATCACTGTTACTCACTCGCACTCACCTGCACTCACAATTACTGTTACTCACTCGCACTCACCTGCACTCACACTCACTGGCACTCACTCACACTCACCTGCACTCACAATCACTGGTACTCACTTGCACTCGCACTCACCTGCACTCACACTCACTGGCACTCACTCGCACTCGCACTCACCTGCACTCACTTACTGGCACTCACTCGCACTCACCTGCACTCACAATCACTGGTACTCACTTGCACTCGCACTCTCCTGCACTCACACTCACTGGCACTCACTCGCACTCTCCTGCACTCACACTCACTGGCACTCACTCGTACTCGCACTCACCTGCACTCACTTACTGGCACTCACTCGCACTCACCTGCACTCACAATCACTGGTACTCACTTGCACTCGCACTCTCCTGCACTCACACTCACTGGCACTCACTCGCACTCACCTGCACTCACAATCACTGGTACTCACTTGCACTCGCACTCTCCTGCACTCACACTCACTGGCACTCACTCGCACTCTCCTGCAGTCACACTCACTGGCACTCACTCGCACTCACACTCACCTGCACTCACTTACTGGCACTCACTCGAGCTCGCACTCACCTGCACTCACTTACTGGCACTCACTCGCACTCACCTACACTCACTTACTGGCACTCACTCGTACTCACCTGCACTCACAATCACTGGTACTCACTCGCACTCACCTGCACTCACAATCACTGGTACTCACTTGCACTCGCACTCACCTGCACTCACACTCACTGGCACTCACTCGCACTCACCTGCACTCACACTCACTGGTACTCACTCGCACTCACCTGCACTCACACTCACTGGCACTCACTCGGACTCACCTGCACTCACACTCACTGGCACTCACTCGGACTCACCTGCACTCACAATCACTGGTACTTACTTGCACTCGCACTCACCTGCACTCACACTCACTGGCACTCACTCGCACTCGCACTCACCTGCACTCACATACTGGCACTCACTCGCACTCGCACTCACCTGCACTCACAATCACTGGTACTCACTCACACTCACCTGCACTCACACTCACTGGCACTCATTCGCACTCACCTGCACTCACACTCACTGGCACTCATTCGCACTCGCACTCTCCAGCACTCACACTCACTGGCATTCACTCGCACTCGCACTCACCTGCACTCACAATCACTAGTACTCACTTGCACTCGCACTCACCTGCACTCACACTCACTGGCACTCACTCGCACTCGCACTCACCTGCACTCACTGGCACTCACACGCACTCGCACTCACCTGCACTCACAATCACTGTTACTCACTCGCACTCACCTGCACCCACAATTAGTGATACTCACTCGCACTCACCTGCACTCACACTCACTGGCACTCATTCGCACTCGCACTCTCCTGCACTCACAATCACTGGTACTCACTTGCACTCACCTGCACTCACACTCACTGGCACTCACCTGCACTCACTTACTGGCACTCACTCGCACTCGCACTCACCTGCACTCACAATCACTGGTACTCACTTGCACTCGCACTCTCCTGCACTCACACTCACTGGCACTCACTCGCACTCGCACTCACCTGCACTCACTTACTGGCACTCACTCGCACTCGCACTCACCTGCACTCACAATCACTGGTACTCACTTGCACTCGCACTCTCCTGCACTCACACTCACTGGCACTCACTCGCACTCGCACTCACCTGCACTCACTTACTGGCACTCACTCGCACTCGCACTCCCCTGCACTCACAATCACTGGTACTCACTTGCACTCACACTCACTGGCACTCACTCGCACTCACACTCTCCTGCAGTCACACTCACTGGCACTCACTTGCACTCACACCCACCTGCACTCACTTACTGGCACTCTCCTGCACTCACACTCACTGGCACTCACTCGCACTCACACTCTCCTGCAGTCACACTCACTGGCACTCACTCGCACTCACACTCACCTGCACTCACTTACTGGCACTCTCCTGCACTCACACTCACTGGCACTCACTCGCACTCGCACTCACCTGCACTCACCTGCACTCACTTACTGGCACTCACTCGCACTCGCACTCACCTGCACTCACAATCACTGGTACTCACTCGCACTCGCACTCACCTGCACTCACTCGCACTCGCACTCACCTGCACTCACAATCACTGGTACTCACTCGCACTCACCTGCACTCACTTACTGGCACTCACTCGCACTCGCACTCACCTGCACTCACACTCACTGGCACTCACTCGCACTCACCTGCACTCACACTCACCGGCACTCATTCGCACTCGCACTCTCCTGCACTCGCACTCTCCAGCACTCACACTCACTGGCACTCACTCGCACTCACCTGCACTCACACTCACACTAAGAGACACTCACAGGCACTCACTCGCACTCACACTCACTGGTACTCACTCGCACTCGCACTCACCTGCACTCGCACTCACTGGCGCTCACTCGCACTCACCTGCACTCACAATCACTGGTACTCACTTGCACTCGCACTCTCCTGCACTCACACTCACTGGCACTCACTCGCACTCGCACTCACCTGCACGCACTCTCCTGCACTCACACTCACTGGCACTCACTCGCACTCGCACTCACCTGCACTCACTTACTGGCACTCACTCGCACTCGCACTCACCTGCACTCACAATCACTGGTACTCACTCGCACTCACCTGCACTCACTTACTGGCACTCACTCGCACTCACCTGCACTCACACTCACTGGCACTCACTCGAACTCGCACTCACCTGCACTCACACTAACAGACACTCACTCGCACTCGCACTTATCTCCGCACACACTCACAGGCACTCACTCGCACTCACACTCACTGGTACTCACTCGCACTCGCACTCACCTGCACCCACACTCACTGGCACTCACTCGCACTCGCACTCACCTGCACTCACTCTCACACCAACAGACACTCACTCGCACTCGTACTTATCTCCACGCACACTCACAGGCACTCACTCGCACTCACACTCACTGGTACTCACTCGCACTCGCACTCACCTGCACTCACACTCACTGGCACTCATTCGCACTCGCACTCTCCTGCACTCACACTCACTGGTACTCACTTGCACTCGCACTCACCTGCACTCACAATCACTGGTACTCACTTGCACTCGCACTCACCTGCACTCACACTCACTGGCACTCACTCGCACTCGCACTCACCTGCACTCACACTCACTGGCATTCACTCGCACTCGCACTCACCTGCGCTCACACTCACTGGCACTCACTCGCACTCACCCCTTTGAAATGAGTGCGTGTGTGAGTGAGTGCACTCATGCGTCACTGTGCCTATCTATACCGCTCACAATTCGTGTATATTCATAACGAAGCTTCCAATTTAGCACCTGTTGCATCGGGATTGCGCCAAGGCAGTGTTTTGGACCCAGGTTTATTTTTAATATACATAAAAGATTTGCCTTCCAGATTACATGGTAACATCCGTCTATTCGCTGACTATTGTATTTCCTACCGCGAAATTAATCACAGTGATAATTACCATATACAAAATTCTGCCTTTTCTTGGTGTCAGGAGTGGCAGATGACTCTAAATGCCGAAAAATTTGTAACGCTAGCAGTAAGAAAGAAACAGATGTCTGAGTTACATTATTAATGACACACCTGTCACTTGTGCATTTCAGCGTAAATATTTAGGTGTCACTTTAACATACACTCTCCGATGGGAGAGTCATGTTAACAAAATAACCTCAAGTGGAAATCAATGTACATGCTGAGCACTAAACCAACTCTTCTTTCTGAGAAGACCCCTTCGTCTTGCGCCCCCAGATAAAATTTGCTGGCCTACAAAATGCTTGTTCGAGCAGTGCTGGAGCACGCCAATATTGTTTGGTTTCCGTATACAAAATAACTCATTGCAAGAATGGAAGGGGTGCAGAGGAAGGCAATAAGGTTATGTTTTAATAAAATACAAATTAACGGATTCATTGACTAAATTATTAAAGAGAGCCGGTTTATTAACACTGCAAAGTAGAGCAAAACTAGCAGACCAAAGTTTTCGTTTCAATTTAGTCATGGTGACATAAACATTGACGTCATCCCCAAACTCTCTTTGTCCATTTCTCTGTCATTGACATTAGACGTGTGCATGCTTGCCGCCCATGATCGCTAAGCTCCCCTTCGGTCGGATTGAGCCAAGAGAGCGGGAAATAGAGGGAGAGATTGACTGTCCGTATACTTAGTCAACCACTTAACGCCGAAACAAACAAGAAAGGGAGAACAAAGCGGTATCTATCATTGCATCTTCGCTTTTTCTCCATGTATGCGAGCGTGCGTGTCTGTTACTCTGTGCTAACTTCACTAGTCCCTCTTCCGCTCTGCCTGTTTATATAAGGAGCCTGTACGTGTACGTTTAAGAGGGAAGCAGGAAGAAAATGAGGAGCCATTCCACCCTCTGAAGGCGGATGACCAGCGAAGCTGTAGCAAATCACACGGTATTAAACGTCTTCACTCAGTGTAAGTCATGGGAAAATTTGCCGGTCATGATTTGGATATGTCTGCCGTCAGCGCTCCAGCCCATACATATTCCCTGGTGAATTAAAAAAAATGTCGCAGTTTCGCCCGAAAGGCGAAGCTTCGATTGCGATAGCAAAATAGTAGAGAGCTATACGAAGCAAGGATAGTAGTTTAATGGGCCGCGTAAAAACTTGTAAACATTCGCCTACTACCTAATAGACAAGCATGGTGTCACGCGCGAACAGGTAAACATGAACGCATCTCACTCGATGACCGCGGAAACTCGCTGTCAGAACGCTGGAGTAAGGAGGCGCAGCTATAGCCGCGAGCGAATTGACCTTCGTGCCGCCTTTCGCTTCAAAGCGAACTAAACGTCGAAAACACGGCGCATACGAAGTTACCGGCTCTAGTTGAACATAGTTCACGTGGCAAATCGCTGTGAAGAGGAGGCGCGCGCGCGCGCCCTTTTTACACGTCACAGATCGCTTTCGTGATACGACACCCACGCGGCCGCCGCCGGAGCAGGAGGACCCCCCTATGCCTGCCGCCACGGTACATCGTGGCCTGACGCGCGACAGAAGCACCGCGCTTCCGCCCCGCCTTTTCCCTCGCGCGCGCGAGATTGAGCAGCAAGTGTCGGCTGACCCTCGCAAGCTTGCACTCGCACACGCAGCGTACCGCCGGCACGCTGCGACGATCTTATCGTGTTCGGACTTTATACGGAACCTCACAACGACGTCCACGACCACGGCAGAAGTTCGCTTGGAGTGTCCCTATAATTGCCATCGCAATATAATATATCCGCTCATCTCACTATACATTGTCTCACTCATGCCTGATCCTTGGATTATTACGACCTTAGTGAGTTGTTTCTATCTTGGCGTGCACACGCTGCTAGTGCGATAAGTCATCACCACGAGTGAGCTTGTGCACACAACGTGCCTCCATTTTTCCGCAAGCAAGGTGAACCGATATCACCTCTGCTTATCGTTCAAGCATTCACCACGTTCACACTCACTTCCACTCACAACCACTCACTCATGTTCACACTCACCTGACTCACACTCACGTTCACACTCACCTGACTCACACTCACGTTCACACTCACGTCTACACACCCAGAAGCACTCACCCCGTTCACACTCACAGCATTCAGTGAGGTTCACACTCAGCTCCACTCACACAGCACTCAGTCACATTCACACTCATCTCCACTCACACTCACAGGCACTCACCACGTTCACACTCACTTCCACTCACACTCATTGGCTGTCACCTCCACTCACACTCACTGGCACTCACCTCCACTCACTCACACTCACTGGCACTCACTCACACTCACCTCCACTCACACTCACCGGCACTCACACTCACTGACACTCACTCGCACTCGCACTCACCTCCACTCACAGGCACTCACTCGCACTCGCACTCACCTCAATTCACACTCACTGGCACTCACTCGCACTCACCTGCACTCACACTCACTGGCAATCACTCGCACTCGCACTCACCTGCACTCACACTCACTGGCACTCACTCGCACTCACCTGCACTCACACTCACAGGTACTCACTCGCACTCGCACTCACCTGCACTCACACTCACTGGCACTCACTCGCACTCACCTGCACTCACACTCAGTGGCACTCACTCGCACTCGCACTCACGCCTTTGAAATGAGTGCGAGTGAGTGTGAGTGAGTGCACTCATGAGTGAGTGCGCCGACCTATGCATTTAAGCGTAGTGTTCAGGTAA